>NC_056726.1:630880237-630910237 GCF_019279795.1 Protopterus annectens | reverse complement strand
TTTTGAGACTTCATTTTTGTATCTCACCATCAGCAGAGGTATTTCAAAGAGCAGTTGCACAAAAAAATCAAAACCTTAGGAGGTTGTATGAACATAACTAATAATTAATTAGTGTGGGATCAGACACAAGAAGAAAATGAACACGAGAGTATGTACTGAGCAGGTTGAAGTGATACAACTTTAAATTAAGAACAAACACAAAATAACAGTGACAAGTTTGAAATGTATTGGACCAGAATGAAGAGAGATGTTAGACCCATCAGCCTGAGCTGTATTCCATGTACAAACCAGGAGATAGGATTAATGGGGAACATCCAAAATGGCACAAGGGGTCTGTTAACTTGACATTATCTGTTTGTGAGAGATTCAACTGCTTAACTAAACTGCATACAAGCCTGTCAAATTCAAATACATCCTGTGGGCAACACAAGCTAATATACGCACACTTACTTTAAATTATTGTGCGACTGAGGTTGCCAAAAAAGCCCTTGCTCAGTCCTCCAGGATTTCTGAGCACTTTAGTTATATTAGGAATTGTTGTATATCTAGTGCTTTATATAAACATACCCTTAAGCATTCTGCTGCTCTATTCAGATCTACTGCCATTGACCAAATTTGCTTTAGGGGGATGAATAAGCTGGGTTTGGATGAATTACTTAATAAATGGAGCTGGATTATTAGGTTGTCTGCTTTTTCTCCCGAACTCAATGATGTACTATGATTGGTCTTTTTGAAATTGGGGGTGGTGGTGGTGGGGTTAGTGTATATATTTATACTGCACTGTGGAATGATTCACCTTCACTGCGGTTTTTGGCACTGCTGAAGGCCTTTCGCCGATACCGGTTTGCTTTGACTGTTTTTTAGATTTATTACATGTTTTTAAATTTAACTAATAATAAAGGGTTAAGTATTGCTAATGTGAAGTGTGGGCTGTTTTTTGTTTTTGAGATTTGGATTTTTGGCCCTGCACCTTTGCTGTTTTTGCAAGAGCAATTTGTATTGTGTTCATGCCTCCAAGGCTCATTAAGAATATGCCTCAGTGTAAACTAAACACTACAATAAATCTTGGCACAGCCTTGGCTAAGAGTTACCAGGTGGTAGATTATGGGTCTATCATATGAGCGAATCACATAAATTGCGAACACTCATAATATCGAACGCACCGGACCTCAAAGTGCTTTTTCTAAGATCGTGGTACAGTGAAGAATGGGATATTTGCCCTTCCTCACTGTAGTGTGATCTCAGAGTTGGAATATGCATTTAGCGGGGGGGGGGTAGGGAGGCACAGCCCCCCACAATAGGAAGTTCAAGGTCCGGTATGTTCAATATTATGAGTGTTCACAATTTGTGCAATTCGCTCATATGATATAGACCCATAGATTGTACCCTAGCTAGTGTATCAGTGCACTCAGCAGACTGAAATAAAAATTAACTTGTGATTGGTGACTCCATAGTCAGGCACACTGATTGTACTTTGACAAGGCTGAATAATAGGGTGACAGTTGTGTTTCAGGAACTCACATTTCAAGGGCCCTTAATCTGACACCCAACAAAATATGATTGTCATGGTGGTGGTTCATTTAGGAATAAATGACTTCACACACAAACCCCTAAGGGAGACATGTCAGAGCTCTCCATTCATGTCAAAAATTCAGGAAATACCTTTGTATTGAGCAGAATCCTTTTACCAGGAGCAAAGAAAAGATTATTGGTTTTAACAACTGGCTAAGTAGCTGGTGTCATTCTAGGGGAATCCAGTATGCGTCAGTGTGGAATGAGATGCTTAGCAATCGAAATTACTTTGCTAGCGATGGACTACACTTCTTATTCCAACACTGTTGTATATTGATGAAGACCCTTGATGCCCCTGTAGTGCCCTTTTTAGACTAGGTCCAGCTAATGGACCTCCCAAAACAAAGCAAGTACAAGACCCCATCAAAGTGGCTATACTCAGTGGAGGGAATGCAAATAACAATTCACCACACTTTGTAGCCACCCTGAACATTTGTGTGTGCTCTTACTGAAACTTAATTTAAATGTGTAGAAAGCATTCTATATCTGCGTTTTGTGCATATTTGTTAGAGCCCACATTACCACAAGGCAGATTCTGAGAGACAGAAAACCAGAGCTTATTGAGATCCAAATCACAATAAATAGGATCAGTTATCAGTTCATAGTTTTCTACAGGTCTTTTATGTCCCCTGTTAACCATGTTAGATTCTTAAATCTTCCTATAAACAGTAGCTTCTTCATCCTGGGAAACTTTAATTACCCATTGATTAACTGGGAAACCTATAACCCAAATACAGAATATACCCAAAACTTCATAAACTTCAGAACAAGATTTGCGTGAACCAAACTGTCATTGAATGCATAGAGGACAAAATATTCTTGACCTGGTCTTTCAAATGTAACATATATATGTACTATCCCATTGTATTCCATACACTGGTTAAGTATGATCACAAACTATTAACCTTTTCCATCAGAATCTCTAAACTTTGAGATGCAGATATCAGTGAATTCAAAGAGTTCAAAAGTATAAACCTTCCAAAATTCTATGAAGAAGTGTTCAAATTCACATGTAGCTGCATTACCCAAACTGTTGATGCAGCAAGTGCTTATGTAGACCTACTCTGTTCTCACCTCGATAAATGTCCCAACTAGAGCAAAGCATCATGATGGTCCACAAGCATGAATGCAACTATATGGCAAAAGAAAAAAAATCTTAAAATATACAGCAAAGCTGAAATCCTTAAATCAAGGATAACATCAGGATTTTGTCAAATGAATTGGACAGGGGTCCAGGGAAGTAAATAGTGTGGGAAGAAATAGCCAGGGAATTGTTATGGCTAGGCTTGTATAGGCCCTAGGGCCGATAGCCTAGTACCAACCTATGGAAATTACCATCAGAAAAACAAAAGCATGCCATAAAATCATACTAGCATCAGAAGCTGAAGGCAGCTACAAATATGTTTGTTACAACAAGACAATAAGGAATAGCAATCTAGCATCAGAAGCTGAATGCAGCTACAAGTACATCTTTCATTCAAACTGGTAACACACAGATCCAGGGGATATTGCCAAACATACTAGCAAATAAATTCAGTGCAAACTTCAACCCAGAGGGCATCCTTTGATAGGGGGTTGGGTGTTAGGCTAGCAACCTGACCCTATAAAACCCATTACTGCTACAGAAATGAGTGCTGAACCCAGAGACAGCTGTACGAACTGTACATATCTCTGAAGGTCTCCAGCTCCAATTATCACCAAAGAACAATTACTAAAAGTACTTTGTAAAACAAAAAAATATATCCTCCATGGGGCCTGATTATATACCATACTGTCTAATAAACAGTACCAAATAAGCATTAGCAGACCCACTCCTTAATCTGTTTAACATGAACCTAGCAATTGACTTTGTCCCCCAGGTGTGATGTCCAGTTGTGCTCATGGCACTTCGCAAATGTAGCACTACCATTATCACCAAAAATGACAGACTTATCCATCTGTTGAGTGTCTTATGCAAAGCCATGAAACATATTTAAACAAGCCTGATCAATGTTGGTATCAAAATTCTTATCAGACATGACTCCTAGCAGTTTGGTTTTTGTCAGGGGTAGAGCCTATCTGACGAAATTGATAAACTTCTTTGAGAGTGTGACCTAGGCACTTGACTGCGGGCACACTGTCCATATAGTGTACCTTGCAAAGGTATTTGATACTATACCTCATACCAACTTAATAAACAAACTAGATGCACTACAAATTGACCACTGTGTAGTTAGATGGATTGCAAATTATTTAAAGAAAAGAAACCCCATAGTGAGGGCGGCAGGTGCTTCTTCAGTGAGCAGGAAGGTGACCAGTGGGATTCCCAGGGATCTGTCATAGAACCTCTGCTGTGTGGAATGTACTTCTCTGATAGCCACATCACAAATGAGGAGATAGTTTTAAACTACATGTTACCCCCTGGCACACACAGGCACCTCCAACTTCAGCTTACACTTAGTAACTGGTGTAGTAAAAATACACTCGATTAAATGCCAAAAGAAACAGTATTTTTGCATTTGGTAGAGAATCCCTCTCTCCGCCCAGCTTATAGTATAAACAGCAGCCCACTTCAAGTGAGAATATATTGAGAGATCTTTGAAAATGAGAGGTTAGTTCACTCTCATTAGATCGTCATGTTGCAACAGTGATTAGAAAGTTGTTGGTTGTCTTTCGGCTTTTTCCCGGTAAGGGGTCGCCACAGCAGAACTCCGGTCCACTAATGATTGGCAGTAGATTTTTATGAAACACCGGGGTGCCAGCTCGACGCCCAACCAACAGTGATTAGAAAGTAATTTATGCAAATCATCGCTAAAGGAATATCTTCAAGATCAATGAAGTCCTTACTCACTTGTATTCACAGTGATGCCTATCATAAAATACAATGCTCCCCTTGAGATGTATCTCAATAGACTCACAAAGCAAGTAGAAAGACTGCAAGGGTTCCTAACTGAAAAGAACAATGTTTAAGAAACCTGAGCTACCAGGAGAGATAGGAAACGCTAGCCCAGTATTCGGTATCTTATAGACTCCTTAGGGGTGATAAGTGACTCGCTTAGTGTGTTATAGGAGACCAGTAGCATAAGACCTCTTATGCCTTCATAAATTAAACAGTCGTCCAAATTCTTGGACCAGAGATCTAGATCAACTTAAACAAATAAAAAAATAAGGTAGAGAGAATTGTCACACAGCATCTACCCATTCTCTAGAACAAACTTCCTGTTCAAATTATGCAGTGTGATTCATTGCCTTCCTTCAAAAGGGAGCTTGATAATTGGATGGGCATTTATAAATGCACCCTGTATGCCTGGCCTGCCCTGCCTTAAAAAGGAAGGTAAGGCATAGGGTGAGTAATGGGAATGTGTTGGATACAGAACAGTATAAGTTTATGTGGAGATCTTACCTTTCTTTGAAGAGGTAACTCTAACACTTGTTGAAAGAAAAGAGTGCATGCTGCTTGCTTTGATTTTGCTAAGTCATTTGACACTATCCCACATAAGGGAATACCTGACAAATTAATAGCATTAAATATCAACCCATGTGTGATTCAGTGACTAAGAAGTCAGGGTAGAGGGTTACCTATCTCCAGTGGCGGTTGGTGACTTCAAATCAAAGGGGGGCTGCAGGAGACAGCTGAATGGGTGGGGTCAAGGGGAAGGGGTGTGGTCAACTAGAAAGGGGAGGAGCTATGCTCAAAACCACAAAAACTAACTTTAATTAAATACGCTGCCCTGGGTGCCAAACCATCATTATGAGAGTCCAATTAAGACAAAAATAAGTGTAGAAGAATAAAAATATTTCAATGCATTGGCTGCATGACAGCTTACTTATTATCTAGATGGAAACAAAAGGTTGTGAGGCATGCAAAAATGAATTACTTTTTAAATACATTACTGGAATGCCAGTCAAAATCAAATATAAGAAAAACAAGCAGCACTCAACTCAAACCACTTCTCCTTGCACTGCAGTTCTAATTATAATTTATACTCAGCTTTATTAAAGTACCAAGTAACATGCTGAAAGTAGCAATCTCTGTGATACCCCCACTTGTAAAAATGTTTCTTATCCAAAAAAGACCTGCTGCCTGACAACTATCTACTTGTTTCATGGGGAAAACATGATCAAAGTAAAAAATGAAAAGCAAACAAGAAACAAGCTCAAGATACATTGCTTAAAGGATTACTGTACAGGTTATGGACCACACATGATTGGCATTCTGTTTAGTTTACGGGTAAAGCCTGTACAGATGACTGGAAGTCTCCAACAAGTGTGAGCTTTTTAAAAGAATGTAATCCTGTCCTTCAATACCCAAGGCTTATACATTATCTAGTTAGGTATTCTCTGCATGGCAACAACAGAAAGGCTTTCAATGTTGGCAATTCTTTAACAGTATGCTTATTAAAGCTTACTTGCAACTTACGATCTCAGACAAGCTTACCTTATGGTCATTAAAGGATTGCTACTTAAACAGAGCAACGGGCACTTTGAGTAATAAGCATAAATCTGAGTAATAAGCATAAATCAACAGTACAAAAATATGACAGAAACCAGACCATTCTGCAAAATCAAGGACAGATGAAAAGCCACTGTAGTACTTGTGTCTACCTTGGATGGGGGGACACACTGCACATTTACACTGCATAACTACTCCTTGCCTTGCTTGGACACATCCAGAGTCACTACATGGGGGAGTGGGGTGCAACAAGTATGTCACAATTTGAAATGTCTCTGGCTGACTGTGATGGCCCTGACACATTTGTCATACCTCTCAACCTCAGAGCAAGAAATCTGGACAAAGCCATACACAGAAGTGGGACAAAGGCCCAAAAATAAGGACACTTTTTAAATATTGCTCTAATAAACTTAGAAAGATAATAGAATAGGTCTTGCATTAGTATGAATTTTCTGAAGGGTATAAAATCTGAAACTCAAATGTCTGTCATTATTTTCTAACTTCAGTCTTTAATGATTTGTCACTAATTTGCCAAAACACACAATTGTATGAAAAATGGACCAAAAATGTGATGCAAAAATATGAAATAGCCACACAATACAGCTGGGAACCTGTCAAAGAAGGGACACTTTAATATTAGTACTGCTAACTTGCGCAGCTGACAAAATAAAATAATCTACATGCATTTCAAGTAATCTATAACTTTGATTATTATAGTTATTTCTTAATTGTAAACCCTCCATGTTTTCTTCCAAAATTGCTATTTTGCGGAGGAATTATTAGGGGGAAGAGCAACATTTTGAGCCAAAATCGGGGACAGTTGAGAGGTTGGCTATGCCTAATTCTATAAAGCAATTTATCTGCATGTACCTCTCAACCTGTTAATGCAGTAAATCTGAACAAGGCCAAATATATTGGGGGAACATATAAACAGTACTAAAAATTGTTCTTGTATAAATTGAGACAGTTGATAGAATAACAGTTCTTACTTTAGCATGCATTTTTCTGAAGGTTATGAAGTCTGAAACTCAGTGTATCATTATTTAGCGACTTAAAATTTGTAGTTTTCTGGCAAATCATTTAGGAATTATGAAGAACAAACCAAAAATAAGATGCAAAAATCTATTCATTCTTTGAAAATCTGGACAGTTGGGAGGTATAGTTCAGCTGGGCCTGTCTCAGTTTGCTGCCCTTCCCCCCTGACAAAATCATGGTTGAATGGAGTCTCTGCAGCCATTCCAATGATCCATTACTTGGCTATTTCACTCCATTTACCATAAACACTAATGTGCATACTGCTTTACTTCTATGATGAGTTGGACTTCATTTGAAAGTTTTATTTTGTATTTTACAGCACAAACACTAAGACATATGCTAAACAAAGCAATGCAGTCTCACAATGAAAAACAGACTTAGCATTAAAACTTCTCTGCCCTTGAAACTCACATTCATTGAAAGAGCATTGAAACCCACATTCAAAGAAAATACATTTTGCCAGTGGCAGATAAAGATTAATCCTGGGCTGTTTTCAAATCATAGGCCCCTTGCATATGAAACATACATGTGCTCTTTGATACACCTTCCTCATTGTACTAAATTTATATTCCTTGTACAATACAGTACAGTTGTTAGAGGGCGTTTTAAATTTGTTTTGAACATTTTTCCAGTAAGCAATGAAACAAAACGCATGCACCCATAATGACAAACCTGCCCAGTTCAGAACATTTCCATCATAAAAGTCTACTCAGACTTCCACAGTCCACCATTATTAGTAAATATGCACAATTCTACAGTCCACCATTATCAGTAAATATGCACAATTCTACAGTCCATTATCAGTAAATATGCACAATTCTACAGTCCATTATCAGTAAATATGCACAATCTCTGAAGAAGTAAAAGTCATCTAAATAATTCCACATTAAAGAAATCTGTAACTAATGAAGAGGTTGCTGCTAGCAAACACCTTTATATTTCATGGTTTCATCGAAAAATCTGTTGCCCCTCAGGAATAAATTGCCTATATTACATTAAAAAAATGATAAGCTAGTAATATTGCAAGAGGAAATGGATGGCAAACTAATAACAGACTCATAGTTAGTATCTTCACCAAGGAGAACATTCTCAGTACCTCAGCATCCACCCCTTGTGGGAGTAGAACCCACAGCCTTCTGCATCAAAAGCAAGTACACAACCTGTTGTGCTATTAACAAGGCAAACCAACTTCACTTAAGCAACACTAAATGTCTGTTCCCCTGCAGCTCTCAGCTCCTTGTAAAATCTACTCAATACTCAACTTCATCTCAACTTCGCAGCACAAGAAAAGTGGAAAAAGCCAAAATGTATTGGGGGGGGGGTCAAAAGCCCAAAAACCAGGGACACATTAAACATTGCTTGTATAATCTTGGAAAGTTGCTAGAATAAAATGCTGTGTTACCACCATACATTTTACTGCCAAGGTCCCTGTGCAAAACAGTCAGAGCAACATACCACTACGCCAAATCAGCTGCTTTGTGAAAGAGAAATGCTGTGTTACCACCATACATTTTGCTGCTAAGGTCCCTGTGTAAAACAGTCAGAGCAACATACCACTACGCCAAATCAGCTGCTTTGTAAAAGAGAGGAAGACTGAAACTTAAATGGCTATCATTTAGTGAATTCAGTTCTCACCATAGCTGTCAACCTCTTAGTACAAAACAACTGGACAAACCCAGTAATGAGGGAAAACAGCCCTCAAACATATTCAGTGAATTCAGTTCTTGCCATAGCTGTCAACCTTAGCACAAAAAACCTGGACGAAGCCAATAATGGGGGAATAAAGTCCCAAAAATAGGGACAGATTTCAAGTATTCATCTTATAAACTTAGAAAATTGCTAGAATAAAAGGTTGTGTTACTATGTATTTTCTGAAGAACATGAAGTCTGAAATTCAAATGCCTGTCAATTTTACTTCTGACAGAACAAAAACAATTTTCAGCAGAGGCCCAGGGAGAAATACTGCAGACACGTCTTTGTAAAATGGCAGGGCACCAGAGCAAATCCACACAAACACAGGGAGGAGATGCAGACTCTACACAGAAGGCACCCCAGCCAAGAATCAAACCAGAAAAACCTATAGCTGTGAGGCACCAATACTAACACTGCACCATCAAATATGTAAGGAATTAAACATTCAGAAACCTGAAGTCTGAAATTCAAATGCCTGTCAATTTTATTTAACATTTGTTAATCAGGACAGTCTGACTTGGAATAAAAAAACAATTTTCAGCAGAGACCCAGGAAGAAATAATGCAGACATGTCTTTGTAACATGGGGGGACACAAAAGTAAATTCACACAAACACAGGGAGAAGATACAGACCCCACAAAGAAGGCACCCCAGCCAAGAATCAAACCTGAGAACCTGCAGCTGTGAGGCAACAATACTACCACTGCACCATCAAATATCAAGCATTGCAACATTTACAAACCACAGATATTATGAGGAACAGATCAGATCAAATATGAGGCAAAAATCTGCATTTTTTTTACAAATGGTGGTGGGTACAGAATTCAGGTCTTTAACACCTCCATACAAGGTGCAGGGTTCAAGCCTGAGGTATTTCCTACCACACACACACACCTGTAGTAGCAAACCACAAACACTAAATATACTGCCCTGGGTGCCAAACCGACATTATGAGAGTCCAATCAAGACAAAATGAAGTGTAGAAGAATAAAAATATTTCAATGCATTGGCTGCATGACAGCTTAATATCTACATGGAAACAAAAAAGGTTGTGAGGCATTTAAAAATAAATTACTTTTTTTTAAATACATTAATGGAATGCCAGTCAAAATCAAGTATAAGAAAAACAAGCAGCACTCAACTCAAACCACTTCTTGCACTGCAGTTCTAATTATAATTTATATTCAGCTTTATTAAAGTACCAAGTAACATGCTGAAAGTAGAAATCTCTGATGCCCCCACTTGTAAAAATGTTCCTTATCCAAAAAAAAAAAAGACCTGCTGCCTGACATCTACTTGTTTCATGCAGAAAACAGGATCAAAGTAAAAAATGAAAAGCAAACAAGAAATAAGCTCGATACATTGCTTAAAAGGATTACTGTACAGGTTATGGACCACACGATTGGCATTCTGTTTACGGGTAAAGCCTGCAGAGATAACTGGAAGTCTCCAAGTGTAATGAGACTCTTAAAATAATGTAATCCTGTCCTTTATTGCAAATACTGGCATATGCATTTCAATACCCAAGGCTTATACATTATCTAGTTCTCTACATGGCAACAGAAAGGCTTTCAATGTTGGCAATTCTTTAACAGTATGCTTATTAAAGCTTACTTGCATCTTGCAATCTCAGCCAAGCTTACCTGATGGTCATTAAAGTATTGCTACTTAAACACAGAGCAACAGGCACTTTGAGTAATAAGCATAAATCAACAGTACAAAAAATATGACAGAAACCAGACCGTTCTGTAAAAATCAAGGACAGATGAAAACACACACACACACACACACACACACACACACACACACACCCCTTACAGCAAACCACCATACATCCAAATCCCTGTCCACACACTTACCTGTAGTAGATCTTGTCCTCAAAGTTTAACCATGTGAAACCACCATAAATCCAATCCCCGCAAGTGAAACCACCATAAATCCAAACCCCGCGCAAATCCACACCAGACCCGCGAGATCTTGACCCTGCACGCAAAAAGACCTGCAAGATCTTCCCCCGACGTGACTGCAGCAAACTCCAGACTGCTGATGTTGCAGTCCGACCCCGACGCGTTTTCCCAGCGAGTTCCAGGACAGTCTATGCAGTTTAAAACTGCATAGACTTCTGGGAGCTCCGTTCCTCATGTTTCCCAGTCAGGACTGCTGCTGAGACAGTCTGCGCATGCTCCAGACTCTCAGCAGCAGTCCGGACTAGTGCGCATGCGCAAAGTCTGCGAATTTTTTAATTTTTTTTTCTTTCCTTTTTATTTCTTTTTCTTTTTATTTCTTTTACTTTACAGTTGAGGGGGCTGCAGTCCAGCAGTCCAATAGCACGGGCCGCCCCTGCCTATCTCTTATAACAGGGGTTAACACTATAATTCCACATGGCTCTGTACTGGTGCCACTTATTTTTGGGGCTGTTCTTCTCAGATGTAAATGTGAGAAATGCTTTAAGGATAATCAAGTAAGTTGCCGATGACTACCTATCTAGTGTCATTGGCTCTGATATTCACCTTTGATGCTGGAAGATCAGAAAACTGTGGGTTCTAGTCCCACTCCAGGTGACTGGATTAATTTTCAAATTGCTGACACTGCCATGCACAATGTTCTTATATCAGTCAGTGGTCTACCATTTAAAAGTATAGATTTTAAATGATCCAAACGTGTTAGGGAGTATAAGCATTAGACTGCAAGTTCAGGATACCCACAAATCGAAGTGTGAGGCAGAGAGATAAGTGCAGTGAAGAAAGTGATGAAAAAGAGTTGTATCAGAAGTTATGAAGTGTTATCTTGTGATTTCAGAATGTAGGAATACTCCATGGTAGACTGTCAATATCACCCCAGCTCTGTTACTACTAGGTACATGACTACAAAGTAAATTACCAGAGGTTGTAATTTTTTTGCCAGAGAATCAATGCAAAGTAAAAAAAAAAAAAAAAAAAAAAAAAAAACATTAAAAAGTAGTAACCAAATGAGGCAGAAGTATTACTATAACAAAAACTCCAGTAGTTTTCTTGAAACTGCAGACTGGAGCTAGAGGGGAGAATACAGCAGTCTTTGCAAGAGTAGTATCCTGAATCTATAGTAATTGATCTTGCAGATGAGCCAAAGAACCTGAAGATGTAGCACATGGTTGAGTAGCTGAACTGTGATTTTCTGTGCTTCCTGGTCGGTTGTACAGAAAAAAAGATCAAAGGTATTTCTTTAAACAAGGCTTTCTAGTCAGAGTCAGATACAAGCTGAGAAAGCATAGACATACGAAGATGTGCTACAGCCATGTTAGAGTGTAATGTCAGATGAAGAAGGCATTCTTTCATGTCTTCATTGGTATCTGCTCAAACAGAACTGTACAAAAAGGAAGATCAGCTTCCCAGACAGAACAGTTTTTTCCATTTTGGTGATGAGGAAGAGTGCTGGAGAAACCAGTGTGATAAATAGACAAATGTATGGTTGGTAATGGTAAAAAAAGATGGAAAACTTAAAGTTACTGAAATGTTTATTTAATATGAATTATTAGAGAGCTAAAAAGCAAGAAATGCTTTTCATGTGGCACACTTCTTTCTAGATGATGGTTACAGCAAATACCTCATGGAGAATATCAGCACATTCCCAGTATCTTAATCTTTATTGATCATTTCGGTAGATATTGAAAAGATACACCTGGAAGTTTTCATCCAGCCAGTAATCAAGGTTTTATAATGAACCTGCCCCAGATACACATGGTAGGTTAATGACACAGAACTACAGTGCTACTGTGATGGGTTATGCTTGCTTCTCTGCATGAGTTGATTATAGCTGGTCCACTGTCATACAGAGTGGGGAGGCTCACACATCTTGGCCTTTTTCTGCCTCATGGTATACAGCCACCTTGACTGGGCATTGTTCACACAGTAGGTTATTGTGCATTGTGGTTTCCAGGAGTGAGCATTGACCATTCACCCCTAGTCTCCTACCTTGCTTAGCAAGTTCCTATGGTGCCTGGTTTGCTAATCAACTATTAGACACAGGCACAGCTTCATCCGTCTTGCCACAGAACTATTCACAAATTTCAGGTGATGTTTAAGTGAAAAAAACGTGTTATATTCTGTGGTAGTCTGACTAATTTTTTATCTATGGGAGGTAGATGTTAAAGATGTTAATACAGTCAGATTTATAAAAGTATCTCTGTGAACAATACATAAAACTAGACAGCCACAAGCTTGTATAGTGTAATGCTGCATTATTTTAAGAGTCATCAGAAGCTGCAGTTATAAATGTGACACCCCTGCACTGACCCAGTAATCAACGAGCCTCAATCCTCACCACTGGCAACAGTGGGGGGACGTACACACTGGGAAGATGACAAGTACACACACTCTGTCGGTCTGGGGCTGGTTTCTCCCTCTTTCTCCAGATCCTCAATAAGACTATCTCCAGATCCTCAATGAGACTACCCACTGGCGCAGCTATAGAGATGAGATCTCAGCTGAGTGGCCAAGCTAAGACCTCCAGCACCCTCTCTGTCCAACCAGTGCTTCATGTCCCTGCCCAAGTAGCTCTCACACACACTTTGAGATTTGATTTATACACAAGCATACAAACGCCCAGGAAAGGCTGGACAGGTTTACTAGCTATGCCCCCTTTTGCCCAGACCATAAGGTAGTTATCACTGCCACCAGCCAACTCTTTATCAGCTACTTTAATGCCATTAGCAAAGGGTGTCCAATCTTACTATGGAATGTTACTATTAATCCAAATGGATGTTTGACCAAGAGCAAGGCTGTTAGGAGTGGCCCAGAGTGTCACCAAATACATATGCAAGTACTCTTAGAGCTTAAAAATGCCTCACAGATATCAGCCACAATGACACGTATGTATTTAATAGTAAATAATAAAAGAACAAGACAGTACTCAGTAAGTAGTCAGTTACATCAGAGTTCAAAATCACAGGAAATATTTAAAACAACATTTCAGGACAGTCTCAAATAAATAAAGAAAACATCTAAGCTATACTTTACTATATTCCTGTCTGAATCTAAAAGAGTTGCTATGCCATAAAAACTTACTTACAAAACAACAAGCGGGCAGAAGTGGTGAATGGACGTTTCCCAGCTGATACTGCCAGGTCAATGACAAATACAAAATGCACTCTCTCTCAGAGAGTTCTTAAATTAATATGAAATATTACTGATGGGTTAGCTTGGATAACATCACTTTTTGTCACCTGACTTTAGTTCCCAAGCTATACCCCCATTGTCAGAATCTACCAACGTTTATCATCTCCCTGTGAAAAACACACAAAGGCTTTTCCTCAGATGTTTGCAGAACCTGGGAGTCCTAAAACAATAAAACACTTTTACATCTCAAGCCTTGTAATTCTCTCTCTTTCAAGGCAACACAGAGAGTCCTCTAGTATAGACATCCTGTCGCCTCTTGACTGAAACTGAAAGATAACATCTCTTGTTTTTCAAAACAATCAGAAGTGTAAGATACTATCTTTATAGTCTAAACCAGGTAATTTAATTTCAGACTGCGGTGGTGGTGCTGCGGTACCGTTGTCGCCTCACAGTAAGACGTTGTCCTGTTCGATTCTCAGCTAAAGCATCTTCTGTGTGAAGACATGCGTGAATGGGTGTACCTTCATTGAAGGTTGTGCGTCAGGGCTGGCAACTCGGCACGTAAAAATCTACTGCCAATCATTAGCGGACCGGAGTTCCGCTGTGGCAACCCCTAACGGGGAAAAGCCAAAAGACACAACAACAACAACAACTAGTTTTCAAAGTTATCTGGAATGAGATTAGCCTCTGCTCTTCCAGTATTCTCTGTTACAGTATATTCATTTCAACAGATACAGTACAGTCTGACATACAGATGTATTTTTTCTGTCCAGCAGGACCCACTGTTGGTACATTTTTAACACAAGCAGCTTTACAAATACATTTTCAACACATGCACCTGTGTAAGTCAGTTTGATATACAAATGACATGTGATTCTTTACAAAGCTCCAGCTAGTTATAATGGCATATGTTACACATCCACTGCCATACTTCTCCTGCCATAGCTGGGAATACCTCACATCATCACACCACAGATTACAGCTTTAGCTAGGTCAAGTGACACTCAACAGTCACTTCCCCAGATGGTACCCCTGTTGTGGAAAAAAACTACTCAGGACTGTAGCAAGAAGCTATACCAGTAAGGAACTATACTAACAAAGGAGGTATACTGTCATGGAACTATACTAACAAGGAGCTATACTGTCATGGAACTATACTAACAAGGAGCTATACTAGCATGGAACTACAATGACAAGGAGCTATACTAGCACAGAAATATACTAGCAAGGAGCTATATTAGCATGGAAATGCACTAACAAGGAACTATAAGTATACTAAAAATGAGCTACATTAACAAAAAAGGAGCTATA
Source organism: Protopterus annectens (assembly GCF_019279795.1). Classification (NCBI taxonomy): domain Eukaryota; kingdom Metazoa; phylum Chordata; order Ceratodontiformes; family Protopteridae; genus Protopterus; species Protopterus annectens. Next base: position 630,895,102 of record NC_056726.1, on the reverse strand, counting down.
TAAACAAAAACATTACTAACAAGGAACCACATTTACCAGGAGCTGTACTAACAAAGAGCTATACTAACAAGGAACCACACTAAGGAGTTGTGCTAACAAGGAACTATACTAACAAAGAAGGAGCTATGCTAAAAAGAACTTTACTAACAAAGAAATCTGCTGACAAGGAGCTATACTAACAAGGAAATATGCTAACAAAGAACTATACTAACAAAGGAGGAGCTATGCTAACAAGGAGCCACATTAACAAGGAGCTATACTAATAAGGAGATATTATAACAAGGAACTATACTAACAAAGAAGGAGGTATAATAACAAAGAAATTTACTAACAAGGACATATTTTAACAATGAACTATACTTCCAAGGAGATATATTAGAAAGGAGCTATACTAGCAAAGAACCACACTAATAAAGAACTATGCTAACAAGGATCTATAGTAATAAAGAAGGAGCCATACTAACAAAGATGTTTAGTAACAAGGAACTATAATAACAAAGAAGGATCTATACTAAGAATGATCTTTACTAACAGGGAACTATACTAACAAGGAGATGTACTAACAAGGAACTATACTGATGAGGATCTATACTAACAAAGAACTTTACTAAACAGGAGCTATACTAACAACGCACTATACTAACAAGGAAGCACACTAACAGTTATACTAAAAAGGAGCTATACCAACAAGGACATATACTAACAAGGAACTATGCTAACAAAGGAGCTGTACTAACAAGGAGCTATACCAACAAAGATGGAGCTGTACTAAAATAACTTTACTAACAAAGAACTATACTAACAGTGAGCTTTGCTAACAAGGAACCACAGTAACAAGGAACTATACTAACAAGAAGATATACTAATAAGGAACTATACTAACAAAGAATTATGCTAACAAAGATGGAGCTATACTAACAAAGAACTTTACAAGAAGGGAATATACTAGCAAGGAGCTTTACTAACAAGGAACTATACTAACAGAGAAGGAGCTGTACTAACAAAGACCTTTACTAACAATAACACTGAGCTATACTAACAAGCTACACTAACAAAGAAGGAGCTATACTAACAAAGAGCTTTATTAACAAGCAACTATACTAACAAGCAGCTATAATAAGAAACCACACTAACAAGGAGCTATGCAAAGATGGAACCCCACTAACAAGGAGCTATACAAATAAGGAACTGTACGGAAAATGAACTATATTAACAAGAAGCTACACTAACAAAGAAGGCTCTATACTAATAAAAAGCTTTATTAACAAGCAACTGTACTAACAAGAAGCTATACAAACAAGGAACTGTACTGAAAAAGGAACTATGCTAACATAGAGATATACTAACAAAAAAAGAGCTATATTAACAAGAATCTATACAAACAAAGAACTGTACTAACATGGAGCTATACTAACAAGCAACCACACTAACAAAGAGCTATACCAACAAGAAGCTATACTAACAAGAAAGTGCACCAGCTCCTTACTACTCTTTCTAACACATGGCCACACACTCAAAGCAGATCATTTAATTAGCTGTGACTTCAGATCATGTCTACGTAAATGGCTTCCAGGGTTGCACTGATGCTTAGCCTACTGTAACAGCTTGTGCCCTGGCAGATGCACCCTTCACCCCACCTTAGCCATGTCTCTGCTATGTCTCCAAGGTTAGTGCATCTATTACTGATGAGAGCACTATGCTTCCTGGAGTGGTCTCACTGTACATCAGGTCAAAAAAGCATGCAATAATCAAAAAGCATACTTTAGCTATATACGGTAGTCTCAGTGTGTAGGTACTTTTGGTAGTGCAAACAGCCCATAGGCATTAATTTTAGGTAATTTGTCTGAAAACATCTTGTAGGCTCAATGGTTCATAGGATTATACAAAATGTAGGGCTGAAATGCTCTCAAGAAGCTCATCCACATCACTGTTGTTTTGATAAGGGTAGGATAACAGTTTTAAATTACAAGACTCATAAGGCCACGTCCAGGAGAAGTGAGATTGAGAGCTTGAAATGGAGACACACACACACACACACACACACACATATATATATATATATATATATATATATATATATATATATATATATATATATATATGTATATATATATATATATACACACACACACACACACACACACACACACACACACACACACACAAGTCCAAGATAGCTATGTCTTGGAGTATTCCCTTTTCTCTGAGGTATTGATATCTTCATGTTAGTGTAAATAAGTAGCGTGGTGTGAGGGGGTTCTCCTGCAAAAAATAACTTCAAAGGATGGCTGCAATTATCAGCATTTACTGTTCTTCTTTAGTTTTGCTTTTTGTTTTATTTTATTTTTATAATTTCAAGACTCACAGTTAAAGAGCCTAAAGGTAGACTAGTTTCCTCTTGACAAGAGATCATTCACATTAATTTGTCCAGCCAGTCATCGATGTTCATTTTGAAGGCTGTCAGGGAGGTACTCTGTTAATGTGCAATGGGAGTCTAGGCCATAGGTGGGTGTTACATTTCATAAGAAACCCATCACAACAGCAGGTTTTTGTTGATCTTACAGTGGAGATTTAGGTGTTTGGAACAAGTTTTTGTTACATGCTTTGTTTTATGTAAGTGGAGAAGATAAAAAAAGCATTATTTTTCTTGGTGTCAAACTGTGCACAGAGAATACGCCTCAAAAGCTTGTATGAGCCAGAGGAAGAAGGATATTAATCTGTTGGGTTGGCTTAAACAAGAATTTTATTTGATAGTTAGGAATTGCTGGGGCCCTTCAAATTGTACAAGGTGCTTTGATAAGCATGTTTCGAAGTCAGCACTACACTGGATGATGGGTGTAAACGTTTGGCAGTTAGAGCATCAGTTGAAGGCTATGAGCTATAGTTCTTGTGATGCAGGGCTTGATTCCCTCTGATATCATTTGCCTCCTTTTCAAACTTGAGCTTAACTAGACATTGCCCTCAGTTTGCCCCCGTAAAGAGGCTGTGTGTCCAGTGGGCCTGCCTGATTAACATATGGTTACGCTTATAAGGGAGGATTATAGAAACACAAGGACATTCTTTGACCTTATGCCAATACCCTAACAGGTAGGCTGTATATGGCAAAAGAACTTCCTAACCATAACTGAGGAATGCTGATCAAAAGATAACTCATTTATATGTAGGTATCCAAGTTTCTAAAAACAGACTCTGTGATGGAGAGGTACATCAACATTCTGGTAAGAGGAAGGATTGGTATGCTGCAGTTTGTGGCATTTAGGTTTAGCACATGTAAAACTCAAAGTGTGCAGCTCTGAGGAATGCCTCTCCAGACAATGTGGATACCATGGAAGGAAGTAACAACAGCACCTCATTTACAATCCTTTCCTAACCAGGTTAGTCAGGGCCTGGGATTCCCAATTTAATTTCTGCGAAGTAAAATGTCAGATATGACAGGATCCAAGACTGAGCCCTGTGGGTCACCACTAGTAACATCTCTGCAGCTACAGAAGATGGCCACAACTTGTTTAATGTGAGTTCTGTCAGAAAGTCGGTCAGCTATCCAGTAAACAATGTAATGGGTAACACTGAGGCTCGAAAGTTAGGGTATAATGTCCACGTGGGGAAAAATGTCATAGCAGAGTCAAGGCAGACAGCCTGGCCCTTACTGTAAACTTCTTTGACCTTGTCAAAGCATCAGCTAGTTGTAAGTAAACATAACCTACATCTAGCAAATTCAGATTGATTAAGGTCAGGGTTTTGGAGGTTGCCAACTTCACACCAAGATTATCATGTATAGCCTTGCTCATTTTGGGAGGTGAGCACTATTAAATGTTTGTAAAAGGTGGCAAGAACTTTTAAATGTGCCTTGTTAAAGTTGTAAAAGTCTAGTCATTCGTACACTTCCTATGATTTCTTTACTAGTATTGTTCCAGTGTTGATGTGTTTTATTAATTAGTTCAGTAGTAACACATTCCACACATTTACAGATAACATTATTGAGACTAATAGGGGCAGCCGCGGTGGTGCAGTGGTTAGCGTTGCCGCCTCACAGCAAGAGGCTCTCTGGTTTGATCCTTGGCTGGGGTGCCTTCTGTGCGGAGTCTGCATGTCCTCCCTGTGGTTGCATGGGTTTCCTCTGGGTGCTCCAGTTTCCTCCCACATCCCAAAGACATGCTGTAGGTGGATCGGACACTCTAAATTAGCCGTAGGCGTGAGTACGTGCATGTGTGTGCCTTCTGTGGAAGGTTGGGCGCTGGGCTCGCAACTCGACACCGTAAAACTCTACTGCCCATCATGAGTGGACAGGTGCTCTGCTGTGGCGACCCCTAACTGGGAAAAGCCGAAACAAGAAGAAAATTAGTGAGACTAATAGGCTTATAGTTACCAGGGTGTTTTGTGGGACCACCCTCTTGCAGTGCTACAGCTTAAGCTGGTCTCCACATTTCAGGCACCTAAGCTGTGGAGAGACAAAGGTTAAAGAGATTTAAAATACTGGGCTATGCGGTACTTAATCATTGCATGCAGACATCTTGGAATATTGTCAAGACCAAGTGAATGCTGCTCTGATATTCACTGATTTTGCTTCAATTTAACTTCTGAGCAAAGAAAACTATCACCACCACTGTGGAATGTATCTTCATGTAGCTATTTCATTTTTCAGCAGTTAGAGGGGTGTTTCCTCTGTCACAGCAGTGTGAATTTTAAGGTCACTGAATAGACAAGAGCTATCTTAACGTTTTGGTCTGCCCTAGGCCAGCAGTAACATAGCACTGATGATTTATTATATCATTTTTCACATTCTTGCCTTAGCAGGTGGCGCTCTGATCGGAACTATGAACAATAAAAAAGGGAAATTCTCTCTGTTCACCATCAGAAAACAGTGAAATATTTAAAGTGAAATGTCATCTTTTATTGGACCAACATAACATTTACAGTGCAATCCTCTGAAGCTTGTAGTCCAGTGTGTTGTATAGCTCAAGCTGGTACAATGAAATGTATCATATTATCAGTGTGTCCCAGTGCTAACCATAACATGACATACATTTGATTATACTTTGAAAGCTTTCGTTTACACGGGCTACACTTAATGTGGAAATTTGCAGCTTTAACATTGCATTCTGCAAAATCTACTAAAGCATTTAACAGGTATTGCTTAGACTAGGATCACAATAATTTATACAAAATTGTTCCAAAATGACAGCTACGACTATAAAGTATTAATTATAGATAATTGTAAGCAGTACATTTCTGTTATTTTAAAAGTGTTACCCAGTTCTAAGAAAACATGAATTCCAGTTCTATGTTCTGTCCTAGACCAATATGTTGGTTGTTTACCTTATGGTTTTGTGTAGTTTTAGAAGGTGTGTGGGCCTGTTTACCAAACATGTACTGTTGTTTGCCATGCATTTTCAGTTATTTACCAGACATGCCTGATTCAAACATCCTATTTGTGTATACTGTGTACCCCATTTATGTGTAGATGTGTCCCACATTCCATAACTGCGCAAATCTATTAATCACTTGTGTGTCTATGTGTGACTTCCTACTACATCCAAGTTACTCATTGTCCTGAACCTTTGACTTCCTGTTTCCTGTATTTGCACATATTTCTGGCAACTTAACTTTAGTGTAGTTTAATAACACAAGCACCATTTTCTGAGCAGAAAGTGTCAAGCAGGCCTCACATTCAAAATTGTCTTATAATGTATCAATGTAGATTTAATATGCAGTATTTACTACTGCTTTGTTATAAAATATGTTTTAATTTTAAGTACATTTGAGTTATGTACAGTTATGGGGAAGATGGCACCACTTTTCTCTATCACTATCAATTACATAAGAGTCATGCTTGTCTGCATTCTGCTGGTATACTGACTGAACCTGAGTCTCAGTGTAGATATATGCTCTGCTTTGGCAACTTCAGGAAGGCTTCAGCTTTATCCATTTTTATGTCATCAATTGGTTGCATTCCTTATCTGAAGAAACTTCAGGATAAGCAAAAGAATATTTTTTTTCTATTTGTAGCTTATCATACAGAATAATCAGTTAAGGAACAGCAGTGCCTCTTTCCCTTTCCAAAATAGTTATTCAAGTTAATTTTGTTTTCCAGATTCAGATGTATTAGATACAGCAGGCAGTACAGATTACTTTCAGTTAGCCTAAAATCTTCCAGAAAGCTGAACAAAGAAATATGGGCATAAAAAAGTACAAGAAATTATTAGTTACTATTTTTGCTCCTTGTGATTTATATAAGTTTTATGAAAAGAACAACATATGCTGTATTGCAGTTTTAGTGGAATTAAACATCATTGATCTTGCTGACAAAATAACAGGACTGGGATTTTTTTCTATTTGTGCAACTTGATGGTGTTTTGGAACAGACTGTTTTACTTGTATTTACTGGTATCAAAGTTGTCATTATCTGTTCTAATCTAAATGACAGTTTTGCTTGAAGTACTAACCAGGAAGTGTGCAGGCTGACATGTACAAATGAAATGCAAAAGAATTTTATGTGTTGCTCTTTCACATTATTGTTTCTGGTATAAATATAATCTTTGTTATGTTTTCTTAACAATTATGCAAACTGTTAAAGCGATTTCCCAATGAAGATAATCTTACCTTTCCAACACAGCATGGAATTCATAAACTAATGATCAAACATTTTTCACCATCAGCTAATGCTGTCAGCTTTTTATCATTAACAAAAAAAAAGAAAAAAATCCTTTTAAAATTACATTTTCTGTATGCTGATGTCATAGAGTGTAAACAGTGAACTTTAACCTCCATGGCACCAGCATAGTGAAATCATGAGGTATGCATATAGGCATTAATATAGCAATAACCCACGCCTGGGTGTGGGTAATGCTGGATTTACCCACAGTTGGCGTGGCTTCGCCCTCGGGACCAAACAAAGCCAACCATGGGTAAATCCAGCATTACCCACACCCAGAAGTGGGTTATTGCTATTATACAATGACATTATTTAAGAAAAAAAATAATTACTTTTCTTAAATAATGGCATTGTATAATGCCTCCTTGCTGCCCTTCCGCAGCTGTCTGGTATTCCGTGGAAGTTCTGATGTACTGCGCATGCCTACGCAGTACATCAGAGCTGTGGGAAAAAGCAACAGAGAAAGCAAGATCTCCGTTGCTTTTTACTGTTTCGCTATGTTAAATGGGTTTAACATAGCGAGACAGCTTTAAAATAAGCAACGGAATCTCCGTTGCTTATTTTAAAGCTGTCTCGCTATGTTAAACCCATTTAACATAGCAAGACAGTTTTGAAAAAAGCAACGGAGAAAGCAAGATCTCCGTTACTTTTTACAAACTGTTCCGCTATGTTAAATGGGTTTAACATAGCGAGACAGCTTTAAAATAAGCAACAGAGATATCCGTTGCTTATTTTAAAGCTGTCTCGCTATGTTAAACCCATTTAAGATAGCGAGACAGCTTTAAAAAAAAAAGCAACGGAGAAAGCAAGATCTCCGTTGCTTTTTACACACTGTGTTACTATGTTAAAGGAGTTTAACATAGCGAGACAGCTTTAAAAAAAAACAACGGAGATCTCCGTTGCTTTTTTTAAACCTGTGTCGCTATGTTAAACTCCTTTAACATAGCGAGAGAGTGTTTTAAAAAAGACTTCTACTAATGGAAAAAGTCCGGGCGACCGGACCTTTTTCCATTAGTATAAGTCGATTTACAACGTGCACGCTGACCAATCAGCGTGCACGTTTTGGAATATTAATGGGGGGGGGGGGTCATGGTATAATGCTCCTAATGTTATCCCTAAGGTGACATCACCTTGGGATAGCCAAACTGTGTGTGTGCACTGTGGTTTTAATAAAAATGGTGTATGTGTGTGTATGTGTGTGTGTGTGTGTGTGTATATATATATATATATATATATATATATATATATATATATATTGTATTAAAATAAGATCCATAAACATAAGCAGTAATAGCACAGAAAATGCTTTGTGGCACTTAACTCATCAGAGGCAACAATGTAGGTCTAAATTTTAGCAAAACATTGATTAGGTGCTAAAAATGCCTTCCTTGCGTTATTCTTCAGTTAAGTTGCTTACTTTTGTGATGATATGTGCTAATACAGAGTTGCAGCTTTACCTTCATATACTAACTTGGATACTCATTACTTTGACTTGCTATACATAGGGACAAAGTATTTCACTCTCCTTTTTTAGTTATTTATTTTTTTGAGAAAACAATTAGAAACATTTTTTTTCTGTGCTGCATTATGTTTCTCCTTAAGATGTAAAATATATCCCAGGCTGAGGTCATGTAGATATTTTTTGTCTCCCGGTGACTCACCAACTTGCATAGCATGCCAAGTCAATCACTAATAAGGGAGAATAGTCATGAAATATTTCAGAACGGTGGCATGTTTGTGCATTTCATCCATATTTTATACCACGTGCTCATTAAATCTACTGCTCCTGGAGAGAATCTTACAGTACTCTGTGCTACAATGTGCCGCCTACTTATTGTACCAATAATAACGGGAATCATATATTTAAAACTTTATTGGTAAACTAATGAAAATATGCAGCCATAGCATTTTATAATCTGCAGAGATCAATATGTTTATAGCTCTGTAGTACAGATGTTTATGTTGGTTGTAGATAAACCATACAACTTGTTTTCAGTACAGTTGTTAATTTCCCATTTATTAGACTACCCTATTTCTGCAAATAATGAGTCTTGCCTAGAAGCATACCTCTTTCATGGCTAACATCTTGGGCAAGCAGAAAATGGAGTTTTAATGCCAACCCCCATCCCCACACAAACATACACAGATCTGCAAGCTGCCGCATTGTAAAATAAAAATATGACCTTTTATAGTTTATATTTAAAAGGCTATCCTTTTCCTCTATGCACCTAAATATGTGCAGTGGCTCTGATCATGACTCTGTAAAAAGACATTAATGACTATCTTTCGGTTTACCTGTATTGCAATAGACTGTTCTTAACGGTTAGTTCCTAGAGAGTGGCATCTAAAGAGATACTGGTTTTCCAGTTTTATAAACATTAGCAAACTAGTAAATATTCTTCTATTCATATATTCACAGGTCTCTAATTGATTAACATTTTCACCAGGATGACAAATTAGCTGACATTTAAGGTGTGATTTGAATGTAATGAGAAATTTAAGGAAGCACTAAGTAAGTTACACTGTAGTGTACATTCAGGTTAAAATTCGGAATATCTGCAACAGATGCTTGTATTTCTCAAAGTTCCTGTGTTGGTTTTCATTTTTGAATTATCTGGTGTTCCTGGTCATAGGTTACAAATTCTTCACAAAAACATGCGCAATTTAAATTATTTATGTATTTCTTTTTTAGAATTCAGAATAAAGACAAAATAGATGTAGTAAAACAATCTGTTGAATCCATTGTGGTTGACGGTATGTGCACAGTGGCGATAGGTCAAAATCTGTCCTGTGGGAGTTGGAAGTAAACTGTAGTCCCTTGAATGTATGAAACTTGTAGTAATATGAGGTCACAACAGCTTTCTGTTTGATATCACTACCCCTTTACTTTGAGTTTAGCTAACTTGAGAGTTTGTTGTATTAGGTAGTGGGGGATGGTGTATGGGGTATGTAAGAGCTTCCTCTCAATTAAAGCTTGGTTTGCAAGTTTCTGTGCTTTAATTATATATAGATGTCTGTACTCTGCTGTTTTTTTTTTGTTGCTATTAGCAAATGGTACTGTTTTCATTTAGGCTGTGTGGTACCGATACATAAGAAAGATGTTTGCAGAGTATCCATGCACTTTGTTTAATGAGTTGTATTAGGAGACAGAAGTCAACATGGATATGAATTTACTCAGTACTATGTTATTTGAAAGGCCATGGAAAACTGTACGAGACAGGCATGGCTCATGTAACGTTAATTTCAGAAAAGTAGATTGCCAGATTGTTTCAGCTTTACAAAAACAAAAAGAAACATTAGATGGCTTGAACAAAATAAAGAAATATGTATCTTTTCATGAATTATGACTGTGTTTCGCTGGTTTGCAGCACTTGGATTGTTTCACTTTGTCTGCTTGAGTTGTTGCTGTTTGAGGTGGTTTGATCATTTGTTTAGTGATTAGTCTGAGTAGTTTTATGTACTTCCAAAATGTATTGTACCACACAGTTGAAAAGTCAAACATTTTGTTAAGTATTGTTTAGACATCACACTTATACCATAAAATTAAGTAATGTAAATACAAAAACATCACAATATACTTCAGGCTTTTATTTGATGTCATCTTGCTTTGAGAAGCCTGTTCAGAATGTTGACACAGTACAGAGTGTGCAGAACAGGCTTACAATTTTCTGTGCTTTTCTTTGTTGTTAATTTATCATCAAACAAGCAAACCATTAGATTGTACAAATCTAGCTGAAGATGTACCAAATTTTGACTTGAATATAAACAGCTATGGCTAGAGAATTTGAGGGGAAATGTACTGGAAGTAATAAACCCAGAGATCTGAAATCCCTAGAAAGCTAGTGATGTGGAGCCATGCAGGGTTTCATCTTTGACCTTGTGCTCTTTACTGGCTATATGCTGTCACTAGGAGAGGTCATTCAGAAGAAAGGTTTGTATTCTCAATGTTATGCTGATTCATAGATTCATAGACTGTTACTAGGCTAATGACACAAAGGGCCCTTCTAAGCCGAGCCAGGTTTTCCAGAAAGAATAATGATGTCCTGCATCCATATAGGATATTGATAACACCCGGCCTTACAATATAAATTTCTTCTCCGCTGATTGGCCTGTGAGCTGACTTCCCTGTGAGGGTATCATGGAAACCATCCTTATATGGATGAAGCATAGCAAACTGAAACTCAGCCTGACTAAGAAAAGCAGTGACTAAGCATGCTGAATTAACACCCTTTACTGCTCCTGGACTTACTCCGCTTGTAGTGTTTGGTGGAGGAAGACTGGGATTCATCTCCAGGTGTGGAATAGTCATTTAAAAGAGGCAAAATATGATACAAGAACAAATATTCTACCGTTTTGTTAATTTAATATTAACAAATAATAAAAGTTGCATGACCTTAATCAAAAACAGAAACATTCTTAAGGTTTATTTAAAATACCCATTTTAGAATTAGGAAATGAATTTATTGTAAGATACACAAGGGTGGAAAACACTACTACTTGTCTTTGTAGAAAACAAGTGAAAAAATGTATCTATTGCATTTTATAGTTGTATGGTAATGCTAGGCCTGCACTTGTCCTAAATACATTGGGCATGAATCCTAGGAATTCCTTTGAAAATATCAGGGACAAAATTTGTATAGTTTACTTTTCTACAGATGATTATTTAATGATTCAAACGATAGCTACTATTTTGTATAAGGCAGAAAAACTCAGATAGCAGATAAGAAATAGAAATTTAGAAGTCATTGCTTTATAAGGGTTATTATTAATGTTACAATTTTATATATGATGTCAATGTTTTATTATTTTAACATTGTGGAAGCTGTTATAAGATCTGTGAATTCTAACTGTTTTAATATTCATATGAGTGCATTTTTATTTATTTTATTTATTTATTTTACATTTGTTAACCGGGATAGTCCAGCTGGATACATGTCCATTTTCAGTGGTGGCCTGGGGAGAAAAGCTCCAAAGAGACAATTTTACAGAACATACAGACAAACTTGGGTACATATTTCATCTAGATCCATTAGGGTATCTAGTTATTGACACTTATAGGTATAAACTACAGACAGATACAGTTTACAATAGTCAATAAACAGTTTTACATTGTTCATGAATTTCTAACAACCTTTGTCAGAGGCAATAAAAACATTTAATTTCAGACAGGTTGTCACACAAGGACCAGTTAGGAATATATACATACACCTATCTTACCTATGTCCTTAGAGAAATCAGAGGAATAAAGGTGTATGTAATACTTAAATTGCCAAATCTTTAAATATTTCACCATCAATATGTTGCATACACCTTACATGCATCATCAGCAGGTTATGTACATATTACTTACCAGAATTAATACTCTGATACTAACTGCACATCAAGAAAGAATGCAAGTATAAGAACAAAGTGGTATCCTGCTATCCAAAACACAAAAATACCTATAAAGTTAGACAATATCAAATGAAAAGTGCCTAAGCGTACATATAAACCATGAATATAAAAATGCACCATTAAAAATAAAACTCAAACCTAAATCAGTCCTTAGTAAAAATACAATTATTCTTTGTAGTAAACACATAACTGTAAAAAACAGAAAAGAAATTTCATTTCAATAATGTAAAATCATTAAAAAAAATACCCACTCAAACCAAACAGGGAACCTAAAGAGCTCAAATGTTGGCTTTATTTGATTAGATTCCTCTCTACCTAGCATGACTAGCCTGTTTCTTCCGTGCTGTGCCTCTGCCCCTTATTGTAATCTGATTTTCAAAGTCTCTCCCTCCCCTCTTTCATTGCTATTGTCTGCTGTATAAGCTATTTAAGTACTCTTCCCACCCATTGTTTTCCATAGATCATCCAAGAATTCAAATTTTCCCTATTAAGGTTGCTACCTATCGTTGAGGCCGAAACTGGACCAAAGTCACTTCTCTTGCACCTCCCTCAACCCTGCTGATTTCCTGCCCTCTCCCACTCACTTCCTGCCCATTTTGTGGCATCATAGTCACGCCAAGAGGAGGAGGAACATTCTTTTTTCCTGGTTTGCATTTTTTTTTTTTACAGAATTGCTTTGTAAATCTTCCAATTTAACACAATCAGGTAGACTGTTTGTTTTTTTGAAACAGAATACTGGAGTTTGTACACTGCTTTCTGAACTACCAGACAATCAGTTTGATTTCTGGATAGTCTGGAAAAAAATGGATAGGTGGCAACCCTATTCCTTACAGAATGGTCCATAAAACTGTACACTGTAAAGCAGTAAATATGCAGCAAATTTCTTGTGTGCTGACAAGCTTAGAGCAGCTAGTTGGACATCAGGTGGCACTACCTATAGATTTAGTCGAATTCAGTATTGTGTAAATGTTAAAATTAGTAGAATTTAGGACTGTTTAGCATAATCTGCCCCAGTAAAGTACTCTTATTAGTCTGCACCAACAAAGCACCCTTAATAGCCTTCTAACTCTGATACACCATCCACTTGTTGCTTACCACTGAAAGGATGGGACATCATGGATATGCAATTTCCTACTTCTCTGTAGCCAGCTTAGAGGATATGGGAATCTTGAGACAAAGTATCATGCTTAACGACAAACTCATAATTCTTAAGGAAGAAGACACAGTATGTGAGAGGCTTACTTGCACAATGACACTTGAGGCTAAACTCTGAGACACAAGCACACATAAGGTTGTCAAAGCCACACACATACCACCCAACTCATATAGCAGACACACAGACTAATGTATGCTGAGGCACTTAAAAGCAGTCTTTTTAAATGACAAATATTGCCTAGACCATCCGTTATAAGTGCTATACCTCAGGAAGCCCAACGACACTCAGAAAAAAGCATACCTAACACCAAATGTACAGTCATACTCAATAAGAGCCTCAAATACTAAGCACCTAAGGCAAGCACACATACTTCCCAGGACTCTTATCATAGTGGCTCCATTGTAAGACATACTGATGCCCGTCTAACCAGGCTAAATAAGGAGAGGACAATAGTTAGCTGCTTATCTGGAGCCAGGATCCACCATGCACTCAAGTCATTATGCCACAGGTACCAGTATGATTGTATCATAGTCCATGTAGGTGTAAATGACCTGAGATATAACTCCCAGGACTATATGAAGAGATACATTGTGCAGCTCTCAGACTATGTGTCTCAGGCTGGTATGAGCCTGGCACTGAGCAGCATATTACCATCACTGAGGATGATGCCACATTATGAACAAAAGATGATTGATTTTAACAATTGGCTGACTTTATAGTGTCATTCTAAGGGGATCCAATATTTATCAGCTTGAGAGGACATGTTTAACAGACCAAATTGCCTTACCTAGGATGGTCTGCACCTGTCCCCTCTAGGCTTTTGAATACTGGCTTAAACTTTATCCACCCCCATAGTGCCTTTTTTTTAGGCAATGCCAATCTGACAAACTTACTGACACCAAAAATCAACTCAGCTGAACCTCAATGTGTTATGTTCAATGCCAGAAGCGTAAATAAGAATTATACTTCCTCTAAGCCCTGCTGACACCCAAGACTGTAGACATCTGTACAGTTACTGAGGCATGGTTTAAAGAGGCAGAGAGTACAATGGAAGTGTAAGGCTGCACACGTTTACACCAGTAGCTACACAGACAGTGGCTAAAGGTGGAGGTGTCTTGACATACGTCAATAACAAGCTTATCTGTAGGTTGCTGAAACAGGATGATGTTCTGGTGTTCCTCCACATGCAGATCCTCATAGACAAAATCCTGTCCTCCATCCTAGTCAGCTAGAGGTCACCCTTCATGTCCCAAGAGGCTCACAGTGCATACATGGACCTACTGGAGGCACTTACCATCCAACGTAATATCATAATCATGAGAGACTGTAATTGTCCCTTTATAGAATGGGAATCCTACACGGCCTCAAATCTACAGGCACAGAGATTCCTGGAATTTGAAAATACAAACACCCTTGACCAAACAGTGAAAACATCCACTAGAGGTTCCAACTTAATGGACCTTGTACTCACAGATATGGAAGAATGCTGCACTCTGCTATGTATTGTCCTCCCTGGTAAGGTATGACCATAAAACTGTCTCCTTCAAAATCAACTCCGTAATCGCAGTAAAACCAGTAACAGGAACTATTCCACAGGAAACTGCCTTTCATTAAGTGATGGTTTGTCAAAATTCAATACCTCTCCTAACACTGAGAACACAGC
>NC_056726.1:630860237-630875237 GCF_019279795.1 Protopterus annectens | reverse complement strand
TCTTGATCCATTTTCCATAATAAGTCTAATAATTGTTTTGAAAATGGGGTTTATAACTACATCAACCCTATAGGAAACTGTTCTCAGTATAGTCCTTAATAATGAATACTTATTCTTCAATACTTTGCTTACCTGCCCCTCAAACTTTAATTTATTGTGAGTTAGAATCCCTAAATCTTCATAAGATAAGCAGTTCCTAATAATAGTATGGCCTTGACTGTATGAGTAATAACAATGTTACTTCTCCATGTGCATCACCATTTACTTTGTCTTTTTAAACTGAATGGCATTTAACTGAGCCAGTTCATATGAGTTTAAGTAATATTGAAGTACAAGCTGACCAGTTACAGAAGTAACTGTCCCTGAAATTTTAACATCATTGGCAAACTTCCTGATCCCACATCTATGAATTGTTTGGATACCAGCTATAAATATGTGAAAAAGGAAAGGGCCCACATCTGAGCTCTGAGGAACTCTCTTTGATAAGGGAAATTCTTTTGATCTAAATCCTTGAATGGTCACTTGAGAAGTTCTGTTATATAGCCAGTTTATAATCCATTTAATTATGTATGTGCTAAATCTCCAGTTTTCTAAGGCTTTTATAGATTAAGCCATCCCATTTCCTTTCGTCAACTATGATGGGGATTGCTAGCAACCTCAAAAATTCATTTTGATTCCTCTAGAATCTGTTCCTTTTCTTTTCATGTACAATGTCTTTAGAAACTGCTGTTAGGGTGATTGAGAGACTCCTCCATAGTGTGACGCTTTAAGCTGCCCCTAACGTCTTTTCTACCTATTAGAACTGACTTTTGATTCTTAAATACTAAAACAGGCCTATGTTTATACATTATATTCCAACAATAATTTATATGCCTTTACACTGCCATTTCATCCTAACACTTATTAAGCTAAGTAAAGCTCTAGAGATGAATCTTGGCACCCATGTCAAGAGCACATAATAAGGGATTATGATTGGAGAGGTTATCATAATTCTTTGTAATACATGGAACTTTATGTGCTCCATGTACTACTAGTTAAAGGGGAAAATTGCCAAGTGATTTTGGGAGTTTCAAAGCCATAAAACACTTAGCGAGAACTGTGAGAGCACAGAAGTGTAACACAGTCCATTGCATTTACACTTTCCTGCGTATGTTTCAAATATCTAGATTTTCGCAGGACATCCAGATTATTGCTTCATATTTTTGGTCTGCTCCTCATAAAATGTGTTTTTTTGGATTAACCACTGAGGCTTGAAGTCACTAAATGATATACATTTGAATTTCAGTGTTAGTTGTCATTGCTTAGATTAAGGTGAACACACATCCTGTTGTTCTAGCAATTCTCATAGGGGGGTTTTCTGGGAAGTTAGGGACATATTAAGAATACACACATCAGGCAGAAGCAAATGTTTTGCTCTGCCACTGTCATTTGCTAGTCAGTACAGGCAGATTTTACTTCCTAGTGTGGGACCCAACCTTAATAACTTTCGTAGGTGGTGCTTAACTGGTTTGTCTTTTTCTGAATATTGGAGCAGTGCACTGCATATATTGTGTGTGTGTGTATATATATATATATATATATATATATATACACACACACACACACACATACACACACACACACTGCAATGGAAAGAGGTGCAGGCTGCATTACACACAAACATACAATTCACATTTTCAAAGGATTGAAGGTAGTTGGGGTACAACCATGCAAACAGGCTTTTTCTTTATATTTACAGGGTACAGGAGGTGGTGGTGGGGTGACCGTTGATCACTAATGGCTGGACAGGCACTAATCCACAGTTGTAGAAACGTGAAGGAAACATTCTCTCAAAAAGATGGAATCACTGCTCACATACAAAGAGAAACTTAACCATGAGTGATTTCCTATGGAAATCATTTATCAGTAGTTTGAGCACTGAGAACTTCAGGCTCAGGGATTTGAAGTACTGGGAATTGATGCTTAGAGTGGTGTAGATGCAGCTTTGTAATTAATGCCTTCACGTTTAGAAAAAAATTAAATATATAATAAATGTTGGCCTAAGTGATGAGCAACTGTTCCCAATACTCAAATGCAGTTTTATAGGTAATTACTACGCAGGAAGTCTGTGAGGCCATTATAGAGCCTAGTCCAAACTGCCAATTACCCCAAAGCACTGTCTGGTTAAGTGACTTACCCAGTGTCAAACAGTAGGTAAATGAAGGTGGAAGGATTCAAACCCTGTACCAGTGGCACAGGAACTGGCTTATTATCAAGTCTGCACTACATTACAGAGAATATCTGTGATATGGAATTACAAGCAGCCACTGATGCTGTGCTTAGCTGTTTGTCTTTTCGGCTTTTCCCGGTTAGGGGGTCGCCACAGTGGAACTCTGGTCCGCTAATGATTGGCAGTAGATTTTTATGGTGCCGAGTTGCCAGCCCGATGCCCAACCTTCAGCGAAGGCACGCCCATTCACTGTGCTTAGTCCTATATTGTTAATTCTGTTGTTAGTGTACTTTTATAGATGCTATGACATGAATGTTTTAGTGGCAAGGCAGGTAGTACACACGGCTTTGGTGCAGAAGGCTGTGGGTGCTTTCATGCACAGAACTGACAGCATTAATGGAGTCCCTTATGTGACATCAAAGGTCAGAGGGCATGCCACAGAGAATTACATGGATGTGGAGCATCACACAATGGAAAATAACTGAAAAAAATGGAAAACTTATAGCAAACCATGAAACGCTTATGGAGAAATCACACAAGACATTACAACAATGAAACAACCATGGAGGTAAGAATAGCAACAATCACTTTAAAGTACATATTCCTGAATGTTATCTTGTGTTATATGTTATGTACTTTCATCAGAGAGTAGCTCAGCATGTACACAGAGACAGACAGCAAGTTAAATAAATGAATGTGTGTCAATAAGACAGCTAAGTGGGCAAACAGAAAGCAGATAAAGTGACAGAAAGCTAGATAGATTGCTAGCTGAGTACTTTCATGTAATCAGATGTAAAGTAACTGCTTTATTAATGTGGTTCCAGCATGCATACCATTGTCGTTACATTTCAGACTTCTAAGAACTGTCTTTTCTTGAATTACCTTTTGTTGCAACTGGAGCAGTACAGCTGTATGCACACAGGTAAACAATTTTTAAGTTTTTCTGGAAAGTCATTCTGTTCACCACTTAATGCTAAGACTCGTATCTATATCATCAAGTCAGAAATGCAGCAGCTTCCAGTTCATTTGCACTTTTTCTCTATCTGATTGGAAGGGTTTTACTTTAAACCAAGCTGTGTGAACTTGAGTGGCAGAACGAGAAGATGAATTGCTGCACATCTGGCTGCAGGGACTGTGAAATGTATGCAGTAGCAGGTGTCATGCTGAGCTGCAGAGGTACGGTGCCAACAAGAATGAAACACATATCCTGCCTTTTCTAAGAAGTAATTTCTCAAAGCTTCTAACACAAGAGATGCATGTGCTGTGTCTGGAGCATTTTAGACTGTCAGCTGAAAGGCCAGCAGTAATTTAAAGTGTACACTCTGCTTCATCAGTAAAGCACACTGTAGTGCACAACCTCTTGGATTTATTACTGCCTGATCCTTCTTGTTTGTGTTACAGGTCTGATAAAGGCCATAAATGGTGCATGGCTTACCACTGTATACCTGAGAAGAAAACACATAAATTTTAATAACTTTCATTGTTTAAATATAGGCACATTTGATTGGAACAATCCTGATATAAACCATGAGAATCATATTCTACTTTATTTTACGCATATATGAAGGACACATTGCAAATTTAACATTTTGAAATATTATTATGCTGATATATCTGCTAAGTTTAAAAATAGCATGACTGTATCTAATGTTTATTGTAGCATCCAAGGTGAGACAAAAAGATATATGTGAAATTTCTCTATATTTATACTTTTGTGGTTTATAGATATAGACATTCCCTGCTGCGGTGGTGGTGCTGCGGTAGCGTTGTTGCCTCACAGTAAGACATTGTCCTGTTCGATTCTCAGTTAAAGCGTCTTCTGTGTGGAGACATGCATGAATGAGCGTACCTTCGTTGAAGGTTGTGCGTCAGGGCTGGCAACTCGGTACTTAAAAATGTACTGCCAATCATTAGCGGACCGGAGTTCCGCTGTGGCGACCCCTAACCGGGAAAAGCCGAAAGATACAACAGGATATAGACATTCCCTATTTTATGAAATGGGTTGAATGACTTATTAACAGGAAAACCGTGAACTCAAAATGAGCTGTTAAAAATAAATGTGAATTACATTTTTTGTACTGCATGCGTGTGACAGTACTGTTGATGACGAGCTTTTATTTCATGTCATTTTAATGAGCTCTTGCACTCTTCATTTATATGCTTATAGTCTTGTGTATAGTAGACGCATGTTACTCATTTGAAGACTGGTTCAGTGAAGCCCAAAACTGTGAGATGAGGTGAATTTTCCACCAGGCCTTTTTTTGTGAAAATGCAGCAATTTTTTTCATGTGGTGAGCCAAACCCTCCTCAACCCAAACACTCCATTCAGGGAGTGATTCTATACATCCCTTCTTAATTATAATCAGCTTTGAGGTAATTATATCTTGAATAAAAGAATACACTGACTTCACAGTATTGGCAGCTCACACAGTGTGCCATGTTATAAAGTGAAGTGTGGAGCTGGTCTTCTACCAATCACTAGTCTCCTTTCGGTCCCCAACATAGCCTCATAATTGCCACCTACAGTGAAAGCTTGAAGAGGTTATGGGGACATTTTGAATGTCTAATGATGAAAGGATTTCTTATTTATCTGGTTCTTCCTTTCAGGGGAAATGAATGAGGAGATCTATAACAAAATAGTACTGCCTGTCAGAAAGCATAGCAACAGCGCACTGTCTTGTGATGTCCCCTGCTTCCAAAGTAATTCAAAATATTTCAGAGCTAATAAGAGGCTTTATACCAGTAGCAAGTATGCAGTGTAAAGCTCATGAAAGTACAGAAGTGATTTTATTATGGCTTAAAATTAAGGATCTGAAAAAATAATATGAGGATAAAGCAGGAGCCGTACTGTTTGCTGGTAGATAGTGTTTTGGTGCTCCGAATGTTGACCCCAAAAGAATACTATCATCCTGAATGGCAGCAAGACTCAGAGAAGAAGGAAAAGAAGGCCTAGTGTTCCATTTTCTCCTCTGTTTCCTCTTTATTTAGTTCGGGGTGTGTGGGCTTGCTGCCACTTTGATGATGCAGATCTTGGGAGTGTTGCTGCTTTGACTACTGACCTCCTAAGGTTTCAGAGGTTATGAATCTGAAGAATGTGAATCATCACATATCGATTAAACAAGGACGATTATTCATAGTGAATCAGAATAAAGCAAAAGTACCACATTTTTCACAACAGCAACAGGATGCCAGGGGGTAATAATGAAGCATCCATCTTTCTTACTGTAGCGGGTCATTTGAAAACATTATTGACCAACTGTCTCCCGCCTGATCAGTACACATCAGTGCTGGCTTTCCCAGGGATGTGGTTTCATTTGCCCAATAACAAAATAAATGTATAAAGCTGCACAGTCGTTAGACAATGTTACAGTAATTAAATTATTAGCAAAGGTTTGCTCAGTTAAGAAAACCATGACATGGGATAGCTGCAAGGTATAGACTGAAGGACTTTAGAATGGTATTTCCTTATTAGATGAAAGGTAATTTGGTCAGTAGTAGTATTGCAGAAGAATAAGACATTCATATTTAGTGCATTGTAACTCTAACTTTATGCAGCTTGGTTGACTATTTTACCACTTTTAAAACCACTATGCATTCTGCTTTTAGAGGTTTTTCTTGACTGTGTTGTCAGTATTGAAGAGCATGTCAGAGTTGTTATATTAATGACCTGAGATACTGGTGAGGGAATCAGTGATGTAATAGAGCTAGTCCATCTTCCTGTGTTCATAGGCTAAAGCTGGTAGATCTTAGCCTGCAATTTAAAACTTTCCCAGGCTACAAAACGTATACCCTTTGTAAAACAATTTTGAACATCAAAGGGCCCTTATCCAGATCTTTTTTGCCATGTGTAAGACAGCTCAACATTTGTAAATACCCCAGGCTACCTTTGTTTTTACAATATTGGCAGCATTTTACTGTGTTGTTCTTCAGTATTTTGATGACTGCCATTTGTTCAGACTGTTGAACCTTCTCTCTCAAGGTCAATATTTTAGCTTTGCTATGTCTGTGCCCTTTCTGATTGGTATTCACTTTGTTCTTTCTGTTGCTCCTTCTCAGATGCTATTATTTTCCCTGATGTAACTTTTAATCATTTATTTAAAAAGTAACCTCCCTGTATAGGGATTTTTTTGTTCTTTAGACACTTACTTTATGTTGTTAAGAAGTCACTTTTTTCATGGTATTGTTTTATTGCTGAGAAATGATTTATTTCTAGGACATTTATCTTACCATTTGGTGTGCCTAGTTACATGATTTTTTTCTATTTTTATTGTTGAAACAGTTATTGAGTTACTGATGTACAAGTGCTCCATGTAACAGTTTTATCCTGTCTTTCTGTGCTTTTATAAGCTTGAGTGTGTTTTGTTGCAGTCAAGCCTTCTTCACATTTTGGCTTTTCTCATCAGACCTCTTTAGTTTTCACTATCAGCCGTGGCTGCAGTGTCAGTCCTGGCTTTTGGACTTAATTTTGTCACCCCTTTCCATTTTAATTCCTTTATTTTGTTAACTCTGGTTCTGAGTGAGTTGTATAGCTCGGTCTCTGTGTAGATATTAACCCCAGTTGTAGACTGAATGCTGACTTCAGGAAAGGTCCATTTCTATCTAGGTGTCAGGTCAAGTTGATCGTCACTCCACTTTTCTTTCAACCTCAAATTATTGGCTCTGACTATTCTCTCAACCTTTACTGGTTCCTTTCCCGACCTTCCTTTGCACTGCTCTCAGTCTATTCAGTTGTAATACATTGCTCAGTAAACTGACAAATAGTCAAGAAACTCTCTTTGAACTAATATTACATTGATGATGTCCCATCTCCATACCCTGGTTTATACAGGAGTGTTCCTAAATTTGAATATGGTCTTTGATATGACCTTTCCACCCATTTTAAACACTCATAAGCTAAACGCTGCTAAATGTTAAATATGAAAGTTTGAGCTGGTGGTGGAAGCTATTACAATTGCAACCATCTGAAAGCTTTCAGTTGGTTACCAGTACACAGCGGGGCTACATTGTTGCATAGCTCCATGTTATTCAAAATTATTATGGATGGTCAATGAACACCCCTAAAATTAAACCTGCCTATCAGGCAACAAACATAGTCCTTTAGAGGCAGCCAGGATAAAGTCCTTATTTTAGTTGGCCCTACATTTAAACCAACTATAGTTGAAAGGGCAGTTACTAGGACTGGGCCAACCATCTGGAATCATTTTCCTACTGAGGTAAGGAAATAAGAAACACTGAGTAGTTTTAATGTTAAAATCAAAGAACATCTAACTGAGGATGGCACTTGTGTGTGACTGCATCATTTTAGAAAAGGCCTGCTTTGGTATACACATCATGCAGGTGTGCATATTGGGTATTTGTCACTTACGCTACAATTTGAATACAGACATACTCAGTTGAATGTATGTGACTTATGTTAAGTACATTGTGTGCACTACATTTGTAAATCTACACTGTTAATTGTATATATCCTTGTCTGTACATTGCTTTCGTAAATCTACACTGCAGTTGTATATGTATCTGTGCCTCCACACTACATGTCTAAGCTGTGTATATCTTTGTTTAACTTTCTGCTAATACTTCGGGGAGTGAGTCATCCCTGAAAAAGGTCATCTGACTACCCACTTACCTGGTTTTCAAACTTCAATTCAATATATACATAAACTATCTTTCTTCTCAACACTGACCTCTCTCATCTCATTTTATCTCCCTTTTCAAGGGAGTCAGGTATCATATTGCAGTCAAGTTTGCGATACAGAAGGATAAAGCCCTGATTGCAACCAAGATGATCACAAATTGACTAGCATTGTAGTAGCTGGGGTAACAGACAAAGGAGGGTTGATAGAGCACTTCTCTTTATCTGGTTGTTTGTTGTCTTCAGGAAAGTAACCAAATGTTCTTGATGTGGATAACAAATGCTCTGCTGTTTTCCTGCCAAACAGAGATGCATTTTGTACTATAGCATATTGTCTAAATACACTAGTAAAGCTACACCACATATATACCAGTATGACTACAGCTAAAGTTTTTCACTGGATAGTGCGCAACATAATAGTATATTAATCAATAGTATAGGAATCGATTGTTCTTGATGGACGGTTGTGTTCATTGAGATATACCACTGTGACAGTAAGTTCAACAGCAGACCTTTTTCTTATGTAATGAGCACACCCAGTTCATGAAGTGAAGGTCACTCATGTCAGTGTGTAATCACAAGACAGCTCCCTGAAACATACTGGGCATGTTTAGTAGACAGTACTCTTCAGTAGTACCCAATGTACCTCTTCAGATGCAGACAGTGGCCAGTCAGTCAAGGTACTGTCATAATACAGCCTTTTATCTCATCTTCAGCCATTTTGACCTTTACAGTAGCTGACTATATTTCTGACTGTTTTCCAAGCATGCCTTTCTAGTTATAGTTGTAGTCATCCTTTTTAAGGCTTTAACCTTTTCACAACAGGATGGACATCACTGGGGATAAAATATAAAAATGCAATAAAAATACAGCTTGCCTGTTAAAGAAAGACAGAAAATGTATAAACTATAGGACACCCATGGAAGCAGTACATAAAAAAATAGTCTGGCACATTTTTCTTACTGAATTCTATTTTTAATGTGCTCAAATTTACTAAAAGGTTAAAAGCAAAGATGTTTTATGCTGCACTTCTGCGTCATCATTCAGTTAATCTTTTCTCAGTTTTAGCTAGTGCAGTTTCCTTTCAGACGTATTTTGGTTTCAGTGATATAGTACATTAAAATGTTTATGATATAGTACATTAAAATGTTTATTTTGAAATGGGCTGCCTGCTTCTACTTCAGCACAAAACAGTCCAGTCATACTGTGGGTACATTTGGTATATCTGTAGAGAAAATATACCTCCCTATGCATCTATGATTGAAAGTTTAAAAGATGAAGTACAGATTGTGACTAGAGAAGAAATATGCTCTGCTGCTTATAAGCTGGATTGATCAATAAAGTTTGTGGCTGTCTCAGTGACTCCCAATCTATACTACTAGACATCTCACACATCCAGTTAAACAGTATATTTATAAATTAACACGTAACCTTTCCATATTTATCCCAGAAATGTTCATTACTACAGTATCACCTATTAACTGGAACTTTCTATAAATCTTCCCCTTAGATGATGCTGCAATTGAATTCAATACAACTTTCTAAATATCCTAAATAGCCTTGCACTTCCTAGAAGGAAGAGAAAGAACACAAATAATGCAATTTGGCTGTCCAAAAACAGCAGAATGCTAATGCAGGATAGCGAAAAAGTATGGAAAGAATGGCAAAATTATAAAACTCCTCAATATCTTGAAAATTTAGAATACTTCACAATCGTACTAAAAAGCAAATGAATGAAGACAAAAAAACTAGACAATAGTAACTTTCAGAAAAATACTAAACACTACCCTAAAAAATTTTGGACATCCATTAAAGAAATCGTACATCCCAGCCAAAAATTCAACCAAAACCCCTATCTCGATAACTCACCACTCGAAACTGCAATGCAGTTTAACTCTTATTTTATAGATAGTATAGCATCTTTAACCAAGGATTCCTCAACATCTAATCCCATCCCTGTTAAACAGCCACCTATCCCCACACCCACTTTCACCCTCAAACCTGTGCCCACATCTTATATAAAACAACTTAAACAAACTTAAACCGTGCTCTTCTTCAGCTGATGACCTTCCAAGTGAGTACCTAAAAATAGCAGTCAATAGCATTGCCTATCCTCTCTCAATCCTTAATAGGTCAGTCCAAGATCCCACATTCCCTCTTTCTGGAAAAAGTCACACATTATCCCTCTGCACAAAGAAGGAAATTCAACAGACATTAATAACTTTATTATTAAGCAATCTTATCTCCCCTCGCCAAAATACTTGAAGAATGTATTCAAGAACTATTGCTAGACTATCTGCTGCAGGAGGAACTCCTATCTCCTACACAACATGGCTTCCATCCTTTCCATAGTACTAGCACTGCCTTCTACCCTGTACAGATACTGTCAGTACAGCTAGAGATAATGGCAAACTAGTCTGTTCCTTATTTCTAAACGTGTCTAAAGTTTTCAACACAGTTTGTCACAGCAAACTTCTACTTCAAATGTCCTCACTAGGTCTCTTTTGGACCACCATTCTGCGGTTCAAAAGCTACCTGTTCAATAGGTGTCAGTCAGTAAAATGGCACTCCATGCTCTCTCCTTACCTCCCAGTCACCACCACTGTACCACAAGGCTGTTTCCTTGGTCCCCTCCTCTTTAACATTTTTCACCAACACCCTCTATACTTCCACAAAACAAGCCACCCTAATACAATATTCAGATGATTCCACTCCCATTTGCACATCAGACAACAAGGTACACCTCCAAACAATGACTCAGTAAGCTTTAACATCCAGTGAAACATGGCTTTTTAACTCACAACTCATGCTCAGCCCAAAAAAGAAGACACTACTACTTTTTTCCCCAAATCTCTGTCTCATGAAAAAAACAAAATTAAAAAAGTCCTCTCTGTTGATAATACAGCCACTGAAGTCACTTATTTTAGCAAAGTATTACGGGCGTGGATGATAATCTTACATTTGACTTGCATAAACAAAATTGCATTAAAAATCATCAAAAACTAGGGATGCTTTACAGAGCCAAAAACTTTCTCATCAACACAACTAAAATGACACTTGCCACTTCTTATCTCTTTCCCGCACTTCTTTATGGTGCTCCAATCCTTACTAACCTCCAGGTTTCACAAAAATTAAAACCTGAACAATGCTACAACAAAGTTGGATCACATACTCCTTTCAGAACCCACCACTGTATAGCACTGAAAAGCGTAAATTGGTTAGAACTGCCACATCACCTGACGTATACACAACTTCTTACCACTTATAAAATTATCCAGCATCCATCTGCCTGTCCAGCACTAAAAAACACATTCTACACAACTATGTTCCCAGTCAGTCTTTGCGATCCATTGACCAAAAACATCACGCATGAAGGGACAACAGGTATGGTGAACATTACGGAATTTAAACAATTTAAAATATACAATTTCACTTATAAATGGATGTCTCAGAGAAAATATTCAAATGTATACAAAAAATGGGAACTGTAATTGTTTCTCAGACAAAATCATCTATTTTGCAGTATGTAACACCTGTGAGGCGTTTTATATATTGAAAACCAATAATGCACTTAATAAAAGAATATATCAACATGTTTACGGTATTTCTAAAGGGGATAACAAAAGTGCATTAGCAAGACATTCGATGATTTGTAATAATTTTAAAAAATTCACATATTTTATAGTGGAACAGTTATTCACCCATGTATATCCAGGGGATTGGAAGAACAAATTATATCATTTGGAAATGCTTTGGCAGTTAAGGATGGATGCCACAACTCCCCCTGGATTAAATGAGAGTATTTCTGTTGTTAGTGAACTGAGAAATAGATCGAGGAAAATTTAGCCACGATAGAATAATAACACCATATTATTTTATTGTATCAATTCATGTTTTAATGTTTTAGAATATACATGGTTTATGTAGATAAAAAGCAGGGTAGTTTAATTATTTACTTATGGGTATAATGTATAGAAAATTGTCAAGCTAAATATTTATTAAAGTATTAGTGTAGTATGTTTTTAATTTTCCGACCGGAACACAAAACAGTGATTTTAGAGGGTGCGTCCTTAATGTTGTGATGTAATGCATTACTATTTAACTGGTTTCAAAAGAAAAAACAAAGGTTCTGATGATCCCCTGGATTTACTAAACTTCCATGTAGAACTAATCCAGTCCGGCATAGAAGTGGCAGTTTAAGAGGAGGATGGCAGCGTGCCATGCTTATTAATGAAGGCGTGCTGCCTGAACTCCTAATGCTACATGGAACGTGGACGAGTGCAGGGGGCGTGTCTGAGAGCAGAGCTCTCAGAATAAAAACGCCCCTGCAAAGTAGAACAGCAAAATGTGTAAATAAATGAGCGAGACTGCTCATAAGTGTCCACATATCCCCACCAACAGTCCCTGTGTGTTCTACAGCAACAGTACAGGCAAATAAAATGAAGAAACCCTTTTATTTATATTTTAAAACCCCGAGTACAGCTAACCGTAGGTGTGCGGGTTTCCCCATCGCTTAACTACGGTTAAAGCAGCTGAAAAGGCTGAAGAGAATAACAAGTAATATATATGCAAATGAAGCAGCACAGCAAAAGTGTAGTGGTTAGAGCATCCGCTTAATGAGCAGGCATTCCCGGTTCGAGTCTCACTACAGCACATATCATTTTCCATGTGAAATCTGTCTATGAACATAATTTTACATCTTTTTGCCGTATAACCTACATAATAATATTTAAATGTGAACTGGAGTACCGCATGAAATGCACATGTGAAGTGCCAGTGTCATAATGAATAATGCACTAGTAAGCAGGTTTAAGCACAAATAAGCAGTCGTAAGCATATATAAGCACTAGTAAGCGTATTTAAGTGCATTTGCGTGGAGATAAGCATTGCCTACACAGATTAAGCAAAGTAGAAGCTAACTGAGTGTAAGAAACTGTAACTGGAGGTTAGCAGTGCTTACCTTCGAGCAAACCCGCTTACAGCTATCTTAAAATGCCTTAATCACTCTGGATCCAGTGGCCCATGTTCTGTTCCGCAACAAAATAAACTGCCTTTGCAAGGCTCAAACTCAGGACCCTGTACACTATAGTCACAGTAGTTAACCACTAAGCCATCATAGCAATATATATGAATGAGGTATCAGCAAACTAATCCTCACCATAGGAAAATCAAACCAAACATGTGAACTGAATCGATGTACAGTGTGGAGTGGTATAACCTGCCACAGAACATAAATATGTGAACTGGAGTACTGCAGTAAAAATAGATTGGAGGTGTTATTGTAATAAAGTGTAGAAGTCCCCATACAGTGTATGTACACATGAATCACGGATACCAGACACATATATAACCTGTAATGAAGAATAAATCATTGCCAAATGGCAAATATAGTGCTAATTAACTATTAAGCAATGCTAACCGCAGCACAGCTCAAGTTAGTAAGTGTAAGCAATGTGTAGGGGAGCCAGTTCAATCTGTCTAGTGGTATACCTCTTTAAACAGTGCCAACCTTATGTAAGCAGGTGTGCCCACAGCTTAGCCTTTTCAAAACTGGCCAGTCATGGCAAAGTGCCAGAAAATGGCCGTATTTAAACCCCACAGGCGGGAATACATCTCATATCTGGTTGTAGCTTCCTACTGCAGGCAGAATGGCTGGTGTGGGAGACCGCAGAGCTGGGGCATCCAGGAGTCAAAATTCATGGTATGGCTTCTGGTAAAACACCATGATCAGAGACTACTGCAGGGCCAGTACCAGGGCTCTCAGTACAAAACGGAGGCCTGGGACAGTCTCGCCCATGACCTCACGAGTGCCACAAGTATCCCCTGGACTGGTGAGCAGGTCAGGCACAACCATGCTGACCTGAAGCTGTGGAGGGGGGATGTCCTGGAACAGTGGATCCTGGAGTGTCGGCAGATGGCCAATGCCCCAGTACTGAATAAGTACACATTCTACTAAGTAGTAAATAATTGCCTAGCTTGTGTATACTATGGATAGGTATGTCTAAATATCAGTGCATTTCTCTGACAGCTGCAGATGAGTGGGCTGCGAACCAGCAAGCTCATGATGCTAGGCTGCAAAGGCTGCGTCGTGAGGCAGGTTAGTAATCAGTCTACATGTACTGTCATAACAAAGATAAGAGCCTTAGAAAGTGTTGTACCAGTAGAAATAAATGTGTTACTAGTCTGTGAATAAAGGTATAACCCCTGGAGTGTGTCTGTTTACTCTTCTCTCATATGTTTGCAATCTGTCCCATACTATAAATAGTACTGTTGTATCTTAAGCAGTGTCACCCACACCGTGGTATGCAGATAAAATGGGTATGAAGTCCTGCATAACAATGTCTGAAGTGCCAAGAGATCAGTCATATCGTACAAGTTAGGGAGACTTAGATAGAAAACAGTCGAAAGCTTTACATCAGTTCCTTGATAGCACAGTGTACTGTGATGTTAGCAATAATTTTTGTCACACACAGCCGGGGTTCGACTCCTGGTAGTGCTACTAAGTTGTATGCATAATCATACCCCACAACTGTACAGCCTGTGATACAATGTTCAGATAGAAAGCTGTATGCATAATTACACCCAACTGTACAGAATTTGCTTGAATGTTCTAATTGTAAGTTGTATGCATATTTATACCCCACAACTGTTCCAATCTGTCCAGCATGTCCAGATACATGGCTCATATCACCAGCTGGGTACCCTGTTCCCCTGAAAATTCAGTGTGATGATCCAAGAAATGTAGGCAGCTGTCAATGACATATAACTGATAGTCAAACATGTACATAGTCAGAGAATGTATATGAAAACAAACCTGTCATTCTAGCGCCTCACCCAAAGTGTATGACAGCAATTCCCAACATATGTTGCATTAACACCTGCAGCCTATCACGCCTGTATTTAAGACATAGGTTACGTGGTATAATAATTTATAAACATACCAGTGTACAATATAAGGCCATTGTGTAGTGTAATAATACATGTAAGGGAAAAAAAAATCACTGCAGTGACTAAGAATGTTGTGAAAACTACAAGGATATATTAGTTGTTAATTGAACCCTCTCTCTCACACCTACCATATGTGCATAATAATGCAATGACACTTCTCAACTGGTATGGGTACACTCCAAACTCTTTTGCGACATATGTCCTAATGGTT
>NC_056726.1:630785237-630857737 GCF_019279795.1 Protopterus annectens | reverse complement strand
ATATATATGTACCTACACAGAGATTTGTACAGTAATATACATATGTAGTATGTGCACACAATATGGAGCAGCCAGGATTCCTACAGTCACCACCTTACCAACTGGAAACTGTATGAGCCACCTATACGAATGACATTCATAGCCTGCAACATATACCTACAGACATATCAACGAGTATAGTGGTGTGCATAAATTAATATGAAAGCTTTATTTGTGTACTGTGACAGTTATATATGCCATGTCATGTAGCTGTTTAGACGCTGACATCCATATGAACAGTGTAATGCAACTGTGAAACAGTTATACTAAGACAGTAGTCTGGAAAAGTTGACATATGTTGCTGTCCAGGCCGAGGCCTACAAGTAGTACATTAGTAATGACAGACTGGGCCACAGCATACCAGACAGTCAACACTACGTAATGCAGATGTATAGGTCAGCAGCCTCTATCTACACTCTGTACACAATAGCTATGGGCGACAGACCCCAGTTGACACAATGGGATGTATCTGTTACATAACAAGGCATACCTGACACCATCACAATGACACTGACAAACAGAACATCCTGTATGGCAGGAGGCAGTAGGCCTGCATTTACCCAAGGTGGATTGTATGGTAAAGTACATCCAGATACCTTAAGGCAGCCTATCCCAGATACCCACACATGTTGTAACAGCCTAGTTTAGTCATGGTGCACCCCCCCTACACTCACTAATACTGGGCCATATACCACTGTTACATACACTGGCCTCTGGAGTGCATTATGGCACACATGTATTGTGTAAGTGAAACCCACACATATATGGCCCCAACCCCCCAGTATGTGTGGGGGACACAACAGCAGTGAAGTGATGGCAGGAATGACAGCATGACATGCACACAGCCACTACATAGCAACCCCTGTCAGCATGTCATATGTGCACAGCCTGGTATATAGATGGAGGACAGAGGCTGGAACACAGGCACATATGTGTAAAACTGTTGTCATACAGTAAGCAAGATATGTTTATTTGTACATATCTATATGGATATATATATACTTATTTATACATATATGTTCACCATATGTCCTGGAGCCCTACCTCAGCCCCACTAGTCCCAACCTCTCAGTGCAAGGGGATGTCACGTATATAGTGCAGGTATATTTGTAGACTATTGCTACTGTAATAGGGATGGTCTTCACAGAAATGGTGCGTGTGCAAGACCACATTTGCTGTTAACATGTGCGCCATTGTCTACTTACAGACATCCTAAGGTCATCATAGTACAGTACCACTGCTAGCACAGTAACTCCCCTGTGGACTACAGCTACGATATGCCCAATATATATGAACAGTCTGACACACTTGGGTCAGTCCAGGGGTATACACAGAACCCCTTCATGCAAGACATGTGGACCAGGCCTGTCAATGTGGATGTTAACAGCCATGCAGATGGGTATAACACATGAATACTGGTATACATTTGCCCCCATAAGTTATGCATTCATACACCCCTGTCTGTCCTGACACATAATAACCACTGGTACAGAGGTGCCATGGCAACATACTATCCACTAGTTAGTGACATACATCTGAACAGCATCCCACTACTTTGTCTGACAGACATGACTGTTATGGTGGCCAGGCAGCAGTACATCTGGCAAGTATCTGGACATGACAGCTCATTGGTGGATAAGTACAGTAAGCTGTTAGGCATGTAACAAAGCATAGTGCAGGCTACAGGCAGACTGACCCAACACTGGGCTACATCTCCTATGTGGGAATACACATGTACCTGCATAGATAGCGGGCTCTACAGGCATGTCACATCATAGAGTAACAGACACCTGTGTGAAAGTGCATAACCACAACCAATGTGAACACAGCCACAGCCACATATGGTAAGCTATCGTACTATTACAGTATATGGACTATCTGATGTACACCATCCTCATATGGGCCACTCACACAACAACCATACATATACTGGGCCACTACACAATGTGGTCCAATGGCTGTCTGTGGTTTGTGACATGTTTGTGTCCGCCCCTACAAACATGTCAGCTGATAGGGTGACATACAGTGGAGCAGCATGTAACATCAGATAGAACAGGACCAAGAACAATGACATCTACCACAGTCTCTACACAGGCTAAGGTACATGTGCACTATATGCACATTGTCGACAATTATCAGACTTACACATACCTCAGTACTGTACACACAATCACAGAATGCCCAGGCTATGTACCCAAATATAACCCCTACTATACATAACATATGTAGCAGTCTGATGTCTCACTGGCTTATCAGATATGCTGTCACTAATATGGTGTAGAGAACATATGCACCCCCTACTGCATGACATATGTACAAAGGTTGACAGGGTTGTTGCTGGAGGCACCAACACAGGCCCAATATTGACATGTCGCTGTGATGACCTCATACATTTCCTGTCATAACAGGGTTTGATGCAACATATGTCCTATGAGGGATATGACATTAGTAACTCTCCCGGCTGTCACCATCTACTGACTGCAATCCTCACACTACCTTCTGCAATTGAGAGATAGGTGCTCTGTGGGTTACACAAGGAACACAAGGTACCACACACTGCCCAGTCTGCAGATGACCCTACAAATGGGGAGTCCTCATAAACATAGCACTGACATGACAAGTATTAAAATATGTAGGACAGCCATATCCACACAACCCTCTTAAACCAATAGTACCCCAACTGCAGTATAGCAGCACTTAGTCTGTAGTCCAAACAGGCACATCCCCCTCCTGTGTGTTGGCCTGTTTCCACAGTGTATGTTGCCAGAGGTAAGTCCCCAATCCATCTGTGATGCTGTTTGCTAAACAACAGATCTAGATGTTCATCGTGCATACAGCTGCAGTCATAACAGATGGGTTATCCTGCCATCAGGCGGTTCCTCGGTCGGCCGAATTCCAAAGTCTAGGTCCGGCGTCGGTTGTCACTTCCTCCCTGACGTCAGTGCGGCAGGGATATAAAAGAGGCAGCCGACGCCATTTTCTTCTGTCTTTCTTGCCGCGCGGTGCCCGAAGCAGAAGCAGTTCGCAAGTGCTGGTCGGCCAGCTCCTGAGATTTATGAAAATATTTCAGCCGAAGTCTTCTTGAAAGCTAAGTACCCCATTGGGGAAACTTTTCTTGCCTCAGACTGATGTCAGACAAAGTTAATAATTGCATTTCATGTGGGAAGCAAATACCGCATAAGGATTTCCACTCTTTCTGTATTCCTTGCTTAGGCCCAGACCACGACGTCTCGGCCTGCCGTTTTTGTGCTAGATTCAACAAACGCACTATTAAGCGTCGGGCGGAGTTCGCCCATCACTTTTTGGTAAAAAATGTAATTATATTATGTCATCGGATACTCCAACTCCTGTTTTGAGTAAAAGACGCAAAGATAAGGTCCGACATACGAGGTCCGTGACTTCTACTGACACCACGCTAAGGCCGACTACCGGTTCTCCGGTTCTCAGCGAGGCGCTTATGCAGCCCCTGAGTACCGATGACACTTCATTATCTGTGTCTTCTGTGCCCGAGGTCACAGGCTCCTCGGACCCCATTCCGACTACAGATACTGACGCCACTCTTGGCGGGGAAACTCAGAGTTTGGACAGGCCTGCCACTTCTCAAGGTGTCTTCAGGCCTTCCTCCTTCTCTATTAAGGCTTTTACAAAATCTAAAGCAGCCATGAAAACTAAAAAACAAGGACCTCAGACCCCCTCTCAAGGCCCCATGCCTAAAAAACAGATGCTTAAAATGGCTGAGGATTTGATTACTCTTATCAGGGGTTCTCAACCCCCCTCTGACAAAAGGCCCAGATTAGAGGAAGACTACCCTTCCTCAGATCAAGCCTCTATTACCTCTGAACATTCTGAGGACCAGGAATATACATATTCTCCTTTTGAAGACTCTGATGCAGAGGAGTCTATTCCCTCGATTCCCCCCCCCCCGAGGACTACTCTTTTGGGGAAACCCTTCATACATTGAGGGAACACTTTCACTGGGAAGGCCAAGATTACTCAGATTCCAAGAAAAGGCTCAGGGATTTTCTCTTGCTCCCCCAGCATAGGCCTCTGGCTATCCCTTCTATCTTAGATATATTAGATGATGTGTACACAGAAGCCAGCCTCAACCCAGATTCTTTATCTCCAGCTCCTATTAAACCAGACAGGTATTACCGGGTTCCTGATTCACACCAGTTCCTATACAAAAGCCATACTGCTGACCCAGAAACTATTTCACAGGGTCCCAAGGGAATTAAGGCCTCTACTGCTAAAAACCCATTACCTTCAGAGAGAGATTCCAGAGCTTTGGAAAGGTGGGGGAAAAAGGTGTATACTTCGGCCACTTTAACCATGAGGGCATTAAACTGTCAGTTCCATATGTTAAAGTATCAACAGTTTTTGTTATCTCAGTTGAAAAGCAAAATGACGCAACCAGAACAACCAGATTTAAAAGAGTTGCAGGATTTGCTGCATAGTGCAGAGCAAGTGGGTAAACATACCTTGCAGTGTGGTTTTGATGCTTTAGAGGCCTCATGTAGAGCTGCTGTTACAGGGTCTGTCATACGTAGACATGCTTGGCTCAAAGAGCAAGCCTTACCAGATCATGTCAAAGCTAAATTACTAGATGCACCTCTTCAAAAAGATGTATTGTTTGGTGTTAAAGCTGAGGAGGTACTAAAGAAAATGGAGGAAAAGGTGAGATCAATGCAAACAGTGAAAGATTTTCTGCAGGTACAACCTCCACGTTTCAGCAGAAACTGGCCTTCAAAAAATTGGTCCTTTCCAGCCACGGACAGACCTCAAAGGGGCAGATACAGGCATCCAAGGGGTAGAGGGCAACCTCAAGGATCTTTCAGAGCCAGACAGTGGCAAGCACCAACCCCAAGAGGTGGAGAAGATAGATCACAGTCTTTCAGAAAACAGACACAATGACTTCCCCCTACACCTGCCAAGCAAAGCTTTAATGGCAGCACCTTTGGGCGGAAAACTGGCATTATTCTCAAAAAATTGGCATATTGTTACAAAAGACAAATGGATTCTGGACATTATAGACAGAGGCTACAGGTTCCACTTTCACACCCTTCCAAAAATGAGAGGCATGCCAAACCTGCCACAAAATCAAAGGGCAGAGGCACAAAAACAAATTTCAGCTCTCATGGACATGAAAGCAATTCAAGAGGTACCTGCAAAAGAACAAGGTCAAGGGTTTTATTCCAGACTATTCCTGGTACCAAGGAAAGACAAAGATTGGAGACCTATCTTAGACCTATCCATCTTAAACACATATCTACAGGTACCAAAATTCAAGATGCTCACATTACAGCAGCTTCTTTCCATGCTGGGCAAGGAGTCTTGGCTGGTAACATTGGACCTCAAGGAGGCATACCTGCATGTCCCTATCAGACAAGATTGCAGAAGATACGTCAGATTTCTTGCAGGTTCAACCCATTACCAATTCTCTGCATTGCCCTTTGGCTTATCTACTGCGCCCAGAGTGTTTATGAAATGCCTGACATCAGTAATCGCCTTCTGCAGACTACAAGGGATACAAATCTACCCATATCTGGACGACTGCCTGATCCAAGCGGACAGCAAGGACATACTACTGCAGCACCTGGCATTTGTAATAAAACTGTTGAACTTCCTGGGATACACAGTCAACAAAAAGAAATCAAAAGTGATACCCTTTCAACAAATAATTTTCCTGGGTGCCAACTTGGATACAACCACCCAGATGGCCTACCTCACGCCAGACAAGCAAGGGCAACTGTCTCAATACTTCAGAAAAATGGCAACTTACACCAGGCTAACTGCAAGGAAAGTCCTGCAGGCTCTGGGATTCATGGCATCTTGCATCCTACTTATCCCATGTGCAAAGCTGCATATGAGGAAACTTCAATGGTCCCTAAAAAACTTATGGTCTCAACACAGCCACAGCTTGGAAGCAATTATACCACTCATTCCATGCCTTCAAAAGGAATTTATGTGGTGGGCTCAAGCTTGCCAAAGAAACACAGGTCTTCCTTTCTGTGTACCTCAAGCAACTTAAATCATCACAACAGATGCCTCAGACTACGCATGGGGAGCACACATGACAAATCAGTGCATTCAGGGAAAATGGGCACGAAAAAAGAAGCTCCTTCACATCAACCAAAAAGAAATGCTAGCCGTGCAAAAGGCTATTATGACCTTCAAAGACCTACTGCATCCAGGCCAGCTATTGATAAGGACAGACAACACCACAGTGATGTGGTACATAAACAGGGGGGAACTCATTCATACCCCCTGTGCAGGCAAGCCATGACCCTATGGAACACAGCACTGGAATTGAAAATTCAACTACAGGCACAATTCCTGCCAGGGAAGGAAAACACACTGGCAGACAACCTAAGCAGAAATATGACGGATCCACACGAATGGAAGTTGCATCCTCAAATTTTCACAAAGATAACTCAGGCATGGGGACAGCCAGACATAGATCTCTTTGCTACCCACAGAAATTGCCAATTGAAAAAAATTTTGTTCAAGGACCTATCATCCACAGGCCTGGAAAGTGGACGCACTTTTCTTCAATTGGGCAACATTGACAGTCTATGCCTTCCCGCCTCTTCCTCTGCTGCCCAAAGTTCTATTAAAAGCCAGAGCAGAGAGGCCGAAAATGATTCTCATTGCTCCAGACTGGCCAAGGCAACACTGGTATCTGCTCCTGATGAGCCTGACACATTCCCCACCATGGATCCTACCTCTAGTCCCTCTTCTGTTGTCCCAGCACAACTACAAAACTCTTCACAGCCATCTCAAAACTCTAAATCTAGCTGCATGGAGAATTCCTTGATTTCCAAACAGTTTCTACTCTCCAAGGAGGTGCAGGATGTCATCTTGGAGGCCAGAAGACCTTCTACTAGAAAGACCTACTCTGCCAAATGGAAACGATTTTGTGCCCGGAATCAAAAGAAGGGACAGAATCATTGGGTAATAAATATACCTCAAATTTTACAGTACCTAGCTGAGATGTTAAACAATGGACTTTCCTTCTCCTCCATCAAGATCCACGCTTCAGCCATTTCTGCACAATACAACACATATCCTCCTTTATTCTCTCATCCTCTCTTAAGGCAGTTCCTCAGGAGGGCAAAGAATATAAAACCCCCAAGGAAACTACCAGTCCCTGCTTGGGACCTCAACTTCATATTGGAAAAGCTGACCCTTCCTCCCTTCGAGCCAGCTTCTTCATCAGAGTTACAGTACTTGTCATGGAAAACAGCCTTTCTTCTGACTATCACCTCAGCTCGCAGGGTTTCAGAGCTACAGGCCCTCATGGTTGTGCAACCATTCATCATTTTCCATCAGGACAGAGTTTCCTTACGAACCAACCCTACCTTTATGCCAAAGGTAGTATCCAGTGTAGCTTTGAATCAGACTATCCACTTACCTACCTTTTATCCTAATCCACAAAACAAAGGGGAAAGACTACTACATTCCTTGGACATTCACAGACAACTTTGTTATTATTTGGACAGGACAAAGCCATTCAGGAAATCTGAGCAACTCTTTGTGTCCTATGCTGCAGGTGCTCAAGGAAAGGCTATTTCCAAACAGACAATTTCAAAATGGATAGCCCACTGCATACGCTTTTGTTACTCATTTCATGGAAAAACTGTGCCTGCATGCATCAGATCCCACTCCACCAGAGTCACAGCCATCTCTGCAGCCTTCCTCAGGGGGGTCCCTACCAAGGATATTTTGGAAGCAGCCACCTGGAGTTCAGTGCACACTTTCTCCAAGCACTATCACCTCCCACTATACTCTAAATCTAGAGCGGGCTTTGCCACAGCAGTCCTGCAGGGCATCATAGCCCCTCCTAGTTCCACTTAGTGCCTACCACCCTTACTTAGCTTTGGGATTCTACCCATCTGTTATGACTGCAGCTGTATGCACGATGAACATAGTACAGTTTTGTACCTACCATAAATGTAGATGTTTGAGTGCTCATACAGCTGCAGTCCAGGTTTCCCTCCCTCCAACCCCTCTTAGGATAGGCCTTATGACAAACCCTTTTCATATAACCTTTTGGGGTACTCTTTTATGGTGTATTTGCTTGCAACTACTGTTTTTTGATTTATCAACATTGCATTTTTGCATAACATTATGTTTGCCTTCCTTCTGG
Source organism: Protopterus annectens (assembly GCF_019279795.1). Classification (NCBI taxonomy): domain Eukaryota; kingdom Metazoa; phylum Chordata; order Ceratodontiformes; family Protopteridae; genus Protopterus; species Protopterus annectens. Next base: position 630,849,552 of record NC_056726.1, on the reverse strand, counting down.
GGGCACCTGACATCTGGGGCAAGAAAAACTGAAGAAAATGACATCGGCTGCCTCTTTTATACCCCTGCCGCACTGACGTCCCGGAGGAAGCGATGACAACCGACGCCGGACCTAGACTTTGGAATTCGACCAACCGAGGACCCGCCTGACGGCAGGATAACCCATCTGTTATGACTGCAGCTGTATGAGCACTCGAACATCTACATTTATGGTAGGTACAAAACTGTACTTTCCTGCTCGCAGTGAATGAAAAGGCCCAACACCAACAAGATGTTCCTAGATATTGGAGTGTGTTTCCATGCAATTGGCTATGAGAATTTTACCACAGCTGTTCCACATGCAATCAGCTAGAGGAGGGCTGTAATCTGTGCAGAGGCCATCAGCTGATCATGAGCATCACTGACAGTACACATGCCGCTGCCTAAGCAAACCAGGTGTAAGTCTCCACATCCACCAGAGAGGGAGTGAGAGAGGCAGACAGAGGCAAAGATAAGTCAGGGTGGGTTGGGAGAGTAAAAGGTAAGCATGTTTGTGTCACACACCTACCAGTCCAGGGTATCAAACCCGTAACTGACTATGTACTGATATCACATCTGTTATCCCTGCACGGTGGATATTGTGATTTATGCTAGGGGCGCCATATAAGAAATATTAAAAACACACTCAACATTGGGTTCAGTTGTAACACACTCACAACCACCTCCACACAGGACATGAATGATAGACATCAACACATTAAGACACGCACATCTGTCACATCTGGGATTAGAACCCCTACCTAATTAGTTATTACACTACAGCATTATGCCATTACATGATGTGCCACGGAGAGTACTGGAGTATTCTTTCCCCAAAGGTTTATTTCACAGTGAGTGACATCAGCAGGACTGTCAAAGTAGAGTGAATGAATTGTGGTGAGTGTGACTAGCTAAACATGCATTGCTCTCTACACAGGCACAGGAACAGACACAGAAGCATCCACAACTCCCATGTGTGGAATAGAACCCCTACCAGAGTTCCATATCACACTACAGCATTACGCTGTTATAACATGCACCACAGAGATTGCTGGAGTACTCTTTCCCCATAGGTGTACTTCACAGTGATTGACATCAGCAGGATTGCCAAAGTAGGGCATTTAAATTGTATTGAGTGTGACTAACCTAAATTGCCCTAATCAGTCTGTATGCATTCGCCACTGTTCTGGCCAGAACAAAGATAACTTGCCTTTGCAGGTCATGAACCCAGGACCCTGCACACTATAGTCACTGTAATTAACAACTAGGCCATCACAACAGTATATGGGACTGCAGTTCCACCAAAGGAATCCCACCATAGCCTAATCAAACTGAACATGTGAAAAGAATGTATATACAGTTGTCCGTAAAATGTAAAAGACCTCTCCAAGGACAACTTCATGCTACTCAAGGCAGAAGTGACAGCGTTTGTGACACCCATGGAGACAGGAGCTAACAGTTCAACTGATGAATCCTGCACTAAGGCACTGTATGAGCACAGCCACTTGTTTATGATTCCTGACATCCCACATAGAACCACGACGCTCACCTCCCAAATAATCCAGCCAGTCTGGTGGTCTCCTGCCATTAACAGAGTATACAACAGACAGTAGACACTGTTGAAGAAAAAAGGATAATCCAAGAATGCAAACAACTCCCTTGCCTGCCCCAGTAAGACGTTGAGATCCCTCATGGAACCCTCCAAAGCTGAGTATGTAACTAAAATCACCACAGATTCCACGGACAACCACACAGCATTCTATAGTTATGTCCGAATTCTAACTGGCAATGCTCAGAAGTGCTTTGAGCTGCAACAGAATGGCATTACATAGACTGCTCACATGGAATGTGCCAATATTCTGGCAGATTGATTTAGTGCCACATGCACCCCCCTCACACCCCCCAAAAGGGCCCATGTCAATACATAAAGGGTTCCATTGCCCAGTAATCACGGCCACACAGGCAGACAACGCACTACCCACAACTAAGAATACAGCATCCATGGGACCAGATGACATCCTGGGCTGTGTACTACATGAGCTACAAAATGGAATGGCAACTCACCTAACTGTCATGTGTAATCATAGCCTCGCATCAGGCCTTGTGCCCACTGAGTGGTGCACAGCTACAGGTATCCCACTGCACAAGGGGGATCCACCTGTGATCCCTGGAACTACCGTCACATCAGTCTGACATGCCTGATCTGCATGGCCATGGAATGCATTATCAGGGATGTTTTAAATGCAGACATTGGCAACCCTCAAACACTGGACCCCACACAGATTGGGCTCATGGAGGCCCAGTCTTGTCTCCTGAAACTGATTTGACTGCTTTGACTCAGTCTGCATAGCTGTTGAAGAGGGTAAGACAGTCCACAAAGCCTATGTGGACCTCGCCAAGCCCTTCAATACCATCCCCCAGTCTGGAAACATAGATTAACATACTAATCTGGCCATACATCCCTATGCCACTCGCTGCTTTGCCACATGGCTTACTGACAAAACCCAAACTGTAGGTATAACTGATTTAAACTCCATCCCCAGACAAGTGACAAGTGAAGTACCTCAGGGTTCAGTCCTGGGACCACTGTTGTTTGGCATCTACATCTCTGAAGTACAGGCCAACAGTACGGGACTCTGGCTAACAAAAGTAACAGATGACTGCAATATGGGAGTCATTATGAGCCTGACTGTACTGCATGATATGTTACTGATACCAGCCTGACATCATACAGGTGGGATGGAGTACTGTTAACATCTTGTGCCCTTGCCTTGTAAGGTCCTGGTTATGGAATCTGCAACAGTTGTTAGTGTATTGCAGGGCAGACGTGTTTGGCAGTGGGGGAGAATACCTGTTTGTGCATGACGTATGTTGTTTTTGCCTGTCAACCCCATTAATGGAGCATGTGGACATATATATTTCTGCTATGTTTCCACTTTATCTACAGATGTATGTATGTATATATCTATATAGCTATATATATATGTCTGCTTACATATATGTGTGTGTGTGTGTGTGTGTGTGTGTGTATATATATATATATATATATATATATATATATATATATATATATATATATATATATATATATATATATATATATATATATATATATATATATATATATATATATAAATATATATATATAAATATGTTGTATCTGTTTAAACATTAATATATTTTCACACACACATACATCTACATGTTGGAATACATTCTCTGTACTGTTGTATGACTGGGCTGGATGATATATTTGTGAATACAGCAGGGTTATGTATATCTGAGATGGCTGAGAGGTAAATCACTTGGGCTATGGTGTGCATTGTCCGGGGCTCAAGCCTAGCAAAGGTTGTTTATTTTGTTGCTAGGCAGAACAAGGGCCGATGGATACAGAGTGATTAAGGCACTTTGAAGCAGTTGTACGCGGGTTTGCACGGAGGTAAGCACTGCTAAAGTCTGGTTATAGTTTCTTATACTCAGTTAGCTTCTGAATTGCTTAAACTGTGTAGGCATTGCTTAGCTCTCCACAAACCCGCGCAAGCCTGCTTACAATTGCTTTAAAGTGCCTTAATCACTGTGTATCCAGTGGGCTGTGTTCCGCCCAGCAACAAAATAAACAGCTCTTGCAGGGCTTAAACCGAGGACCATGACAAATACAAAGAGATTTGATGTTTGCAGAAACATATTATCCACTCCAGTCATGCAACAGTACAGAGAATGTATACCAACTTCTAGATGTATGTGTGTGTACCTATATTAATATCTAAACAGATACAACATATCTAGATATGTATATATATATATATATATATATATATATATATATATATATATATATATATTAATTTCTAAAACTATATACATCTATATCAATATATATGCACATATATACATGCATATGCCTACATTGACACATATGTGTCTACACCTATATGTCTACATATACACAGCACTTTACATATGTGTACACAGATATATATCTATTTAGGTGTATATGGACATAGTTATATATATATTAGCAGATGTGTAAATCTGTATAGGTATATATGGCCATACATTTGTAGATAGCAGTGCAGATTAACAAATACACATATGTCCACATGCACCATTAATGGGGTTGAGAGGCCCCACACACTATACGTCTTGTACGAATAGGCATCCCTTCCACAGCCAAACAAGTAGCTGGCCTTGATGTCACATGTATGGGTATGGCTTTGCACCTCAGCCTCTCAACTAATTTACATCTGTTATCCCTGTATGGTTGACATTGTGATATATAGTAGGGCCACCATAAAAGAAATAAGCAAAACCCCCTCCACATTGCCCACAGATGTCACACACTCACAACCACCTCTACACAGGATACGACTTAGACACACACACACACACACACACACACACACACACACACACACACACACACACACACACACACACCTACCTGTTATGTCTGGGAGTTGAACCCTTACCTAACTAGTTTATGACACTACAGCACTACACAGTTATTGTATGCGCCACAGATATTACTGGAGTACTTTTTCCCCAAAGGTGTATTTCACATTGAATGACATTAGCAGGATTACCAAAGAAGGCCATTTCAACTGTACTGTGAGTGACTAGCCTAAAATGCATTGCTCCCTACAAAGACAGTGAGACACACACAAAACATCCTCACCTGACGTGTGGGTATAAAACCCCTGACCAAGGTCTATATCTCACTACAGCATGGAGCTGTTATAGGTCAGACCACAGAGATTACTAGAGAAGTCCTTCCCCAAAGGTGTATTTCACAATGAATGACATCAGCAGGATTGCCAAAGTAAGGCATTTGACATGTACTGTGAGCGAGTAGCCTATAATGCTTTAATCCATGCACAAACATTGGAACACCCACAAAACATCAAGAACTGCCATGGGTGGAGATGGAACCCTACCACAGTTCTAGATCACACTACAGCTGTACGCAGTTACAGGACACGCTACAGGGATTACTAGGCTATTACTTTCCCAGAGTTGTAATTCCAGGTGAGTGACATCAGCAGCCTTGCCAAAGTTGAGTATATGAATTTTACAGAGTGTGAGTGGCCTAAAAAGCATTGCTCTCTACTTAGTCAGACACACACACACACACACACACACACACACACACACACACACACACACACACACACACACACACACACACACACACACAGATTCCCACACCAACATACACACACACACAGTTGCCAGGTCTGGGGTTAGAACACCTACCTAACTACTTTATCACACTACAGCAGTACGCAGCTACAGGACATGCTACGGAGATTACTGGGCTATGATATTCCTAGAGGTGTATTGCTAGGTGAGTGACAGCAGCCTTGCAAAGGTGAGTATATGAATTGTACTGAGTGTGAGTAGCCTAAAAAGCATTTCTGTCTACACAGTCCGAGACAGAGAGACACACACACAAACTCACACAGTTGCCAAGTCTGGGGTTAGAGCTACTACCCAACTAGTTTATCACTACAGCAGTATACAGTTATGGGACACACCATGGGGATTACTAAGCTACAGCTCTCCCAAAGGTGTATTTCACATTGGATGACCTCAGAAGACTTGTCATGATACTGCTATGGGGAGGGCGGTGTGTGCATGGGCCATAACCCATTCTTGTAGGGGTTGTCATGCCACATGCAGGCACACATGGGGTCATATGCCACAGGTACATGTATACAGCTATTAGGTGACTATTTCCTTGTATAGTCATGTTGCACAGCTGGCACGTGCACCATATAGCCTTGTCATGCTGACAGATACTGGTGGCTAGTATCTGCAGTGAGTGACACCTGCACCTCATGTGTTTGGGGCCCTTTGGCTGTGTGCTGGGTGGGACAGGCCCAGATGGCTCTTTATCACGGTCACCCTCCTCCACACATCTATGTCCATCTACCTTTGGCTTATTATAGTGTGTTGTCCTTACATATATGTCTGTATTACCATCCACTGTGTGTGCAAGGCAGAAGTGGTGCATACTGACATGTGTCTGCAATAAGTACTGCAACTGCCAGATATGTCTGGTCCACTGGTGTTTGCAGACATGGCCTTCATGTGTTTGTGTGTTAGCATGCCCAGTATGGCCATTTATATTGCATGTGTGGATCAAGTCCAGGTAGTTTGTACTGCGGTGCTGACCTTTGTGTTGTACACCGACAGGTAGCATGTGTGTCTGCAGGGCATACATAGGTCATTTGGCATTGACTGTTGCTACATTTCTGCATAGCGGGGGGGGGGACCTGACTGTTTCTACATTTCTACACAGGGGTGGGGGGGCCACACCTGACTGTTACTATAAGTGTAAGTAGGATGGTGGGGCACACCTGACACATTTACTCAGTTGCTAGGACTGTACTGGTATGTCGGGTACACCATTTTAGTCTGTGGATGTACCTATCGTGCTGGGTAGAGGCATACCAGTGTACTACAGATCTTAGCTTTCTCTACCTACATATTAGTTTCTGACTTCCTAGACTTCACGACTTACATCCAACTGCCTGGCCTGCTGTAGTCTGTCTGTGTAGGCGTGGGGGGAGGGGTTACCATAGGGCTCATTCAGAGGCCATAGTACAGCATTTGTTTGTGTTTGTCTACACCTATCCTGCTGGCTGTGACTGTTGTTGGGTATGTGCCCTCCCAACTGGCATGTTGTCACTTACCTTGTGGGTGTCCCAGTATTGAGGGTGGTGCTGCAGGGCTGCCTATGTCGGATGCACATAAGGGTCAGGCTCAGGTTGTTCCTCCTCCGAGTCACTCTGCACCTGTACAGGCCTTGGCACTGGTGGGGAGCTGTGTGGCCCTGCCCCATGCTGTTCCTGCTGCAGCTGTTTCTGCAGGATCATATTATGTAACATGGCACATACAAGAACAATTTGGGTACATGTAGTTGGTGAGTACTGCAAGGCTCCACTGGATGTGTCCAGGCACCGGAACCATGACTTGAGCATCCCAAACACACGGTCTGTTTTGATCCGTGTTTGTGTGTGTTCCTCATTATGGAGTTCTTATTCGGGTGTGTGTGCATTTCTGATGGGTGTCATCAGCCATGGCTGCAGTGCATATCCAGCATCCCCCACTACGTGACCATGTGGGATGTCACCATTGGCAAATGTCTGGTACAGCTGCATCAGATGCCAGATGTGGGAATCGTGGTAGCTTCCAGGGCAGCCAGCGCACACATTCATTATTATGCCCTGGGCATCGCACACAACCTGGCAGTTGATGGAGGGGAAGCCCTTGCGGTTGATGTAGACCCTACCCCACTCACCTGGTGGTGCTTTAATGCGTATGTGCATGCAGTCTATTGCACCCAGTACCTCAGGGTATTCTGCTGTTTGGTGGAAGAGACGCATATTGCTGGCCAACGTCTCACGGGTGATGGGGAACTATATGTGCTCACCGACATGTGCTGACATGGCATCCAGGAACTGGTGGAGTACCCTGGATGCTGATGCCTGTGAAATCCCCATCATATCCCCAGTTGGCCTTTGAAGGGTACCTGTAGCTATTATTCTTAGGCCTACACATACCTTGGTATCCACTGGGATGGGTTCCCCTCTGTTAGTTCTGTGTGTGAGGCATGGGTGGCACAGCTCAACAATTTGCTGTAGGAGGTCCCTGTCCACCCATTAGCGATCCACTATCTCCAGCTCATGTAGCCCTTGGTAGGTTACCCTGGGTCTGTACACTCTTCTCCGTCTTCTCACTGTGGGTTGCTTAGCAGCATTCACATCCTCACCACCCTCAGCCTCTTGCACATGCTAGTTTATGATAGCAAAAGCAGTCCCTAACATTTTTTCTCTTGCTTTAGTTTTGTAAAATTTCCCCGTCTGTATACACCGGTGGTGCAGAGGTTTTGGGAAAAACAAGGGGGACAGGTGTTTGCTTAGTTTATAGTGGTGTGCTTAAGCGGTGTGCTGGGCTGGGCTGCTGCCTGTGTAATTGGCTGTTTCTGATACATTTCACCTGTCAGCTAAGCTAGTTCTCCTTGATTACCTTCCTACTGCTGTTTTCCCTTCCCATTGCCTCCCTGTTTAAGCCTGTGTGTGAGCTGTGCAAATGGAGTGCTCAAATGTGCACAGAGCTGCTATTTTCTGGTTTAACTTCTTTTTTCTTCCTATAAGACCCGGTGCGCGGCGGCACACCCTCTTACACTTTCTAAAGAGTGCTAGGCAGTTTGGACACACCTCTAGCTTAGCTGTGCTACGCTAGGAGCAGTCCCGAGCCACAAGGCTCCAGTCCACTTACAGTATGCCTGACACACACCCCCATGATGTCACGTATATCCTAGCCTTGCACCCAGCTATTCATGCTCTTACACTTTTGGGACCTGCCTCACACCCTGGGGAAAACTGGGATTCACTAACCTTTCCCTCTTTTGCATAGGATTGCCTGCTAATGAATAGTTACATGTCTCACACTGAGCCTCCCCACTTAGCAACCACTACTCACTGGCCAGGTTGTCTTCTGTCTGCCATTGACTTGCATGGCAGAATACTTATTTTAGTTAGAATGCTCGTTTTATGTTTATTTTCTTATTTTCCCCCCGATCCCGTTTGCGCGCTGCTGCCCTATGCTTAAACAGCCGAGATTGGTGAAAAAAAAAAAGTTGATTTTTACATTTTTTTAAACGATTTGCAATGCCAATGGCCTTATACTTGGCCATTGGCATGCTTCCTCAATGATATGCCGCCTTTATTTGAAGCTGTCATAGCTCCGTTTTGGATTTTGCAGAAATGTACTCTGTTACTAACCGAGTACATTTCTGCAGATTGCACTTGTCTTGCATGGACTATTGAAAGCTTCCTGGATTGCAAAATCACCTCATTTGCATGGATTACTCCTGCAAATGAGGTGATTTGCATACCAGGGCTTAGTCCGTGCAAGATTAGTGCTGGAGCTGTCGTGCACGCCCCTGCCGGCTGTTCCTGGATCGCATGGCAGACATATTGCCTGGGTGAGCTCCTGCACTCATCTTGCACTCTGTGCAGGCTTTTGAGAATCCAGGGGGATTTTTTTTTATATTAAGATGAAAGCGCTAAACCTGAACTTTTATATTTGAAATAAAGGTGAAATTTGTTTCCTGCAGTACCACTGCTTCGTTTTTTATTGATTGCAGCTACTGGAAGTGTTGGATTTGTTGGTTTATTTTATGTATGTATGTATGTATGTAATGACTTAAGCTAGCATGCTAAATGTTTTAGGAGTAAACATCCTGCAGTGAAGTATGTTTGCTTATGTTTCAGCCAAATGCGCATTAGTTAAATGAGCTACCTCTGCAAGGCCATAGGTAGATGTTCTGCAACCTATAGACCATTGCTGCCACTGCTGTTGTTTCTACTGAAATTTACATTTCTAATTAAAGTTATTCAGCCAGCTTAAGATCCTTGAACTTTATGTCAGGCTGACCAACTTATGGTGGCATTAAAAGTATGAGCCACATCTGTATACCCACGAAAAAGAAGAGGAATGTGAGAGATATATTATTTATTGTGTGAGTTCCCTTTTTTGCTTGTCTTATTACCACTTGCAATTACTGTTTAACTAATGTGGAGCTTTTCTCCCTGGGCCTCCGCTGTAAATGGACCTCGTTCCAGTCGGACTTTCCCAGTCAACAAATGTAAAATAAGTAAATAAATATTCCTAAAGTCATTTTGCCATCCTAGGTTGACGGTATACTTATAAGTCATGATTACGAATTGACAGGATGTTATTTTGCAGTTATATTATCATTGAGGGGGGCATAAGTAGAAGACAAGGCTGAATGTTTTGACCTTTCAAGATTGATATTAAGCATTATAGTTTCTAGGTGTATCCTACACTAATGACACTGGTGCCATTTTAAGCCTAACCATGTTTCTTCCTAAGTATATCTGACAGATGTTCTTCTTGTTTCACTGTTGCAGTCATTACACTTGGGTTATCCTACTGGCAGGCTACCCTCAGTTGGCTTGAATTCCAAAGTCTTGGTCTGGCGTTGGTTGCTGTCGCCTCATCCCTGACGTCAGTGCACCAGGGGTATAAAAGATGCAGCCAACGCCATTTTCTTCTGTCTTTCTTGTTGTGCGGTGCCCGAAGCATAAGCAGTTCGCAAGTGCTGGTCGGCCGACTCCTGAGATTTTCGTGTTCGAATTTCAGATCTGAAGTCTTCATTAAAAGCTAAGTACCCCATTGGGGAAACTTTTTTCTTGCTCCAGACCGATGTCAGAAAAAGTTAATAATTGTATTTCTTGTGGGAAACAAATACCAAATAAGGACTTTCATTCTTACTGTATTCCTTGCCTAGGCCCTGACTATGATGTTGCTAGTTGTCGGTTTTGTGCTAGATTTAACCAGCACACTATTAAGCGTCAGTACGATTTTGCATCACACTATTTTGGCAGAAGATTTAATTATACCATGTCGTCGGATAGCCATCTGACTACCGGAATTCACAAGAAACGCAAAGAAAAAGAGAAGGACAGGCATCCGAGGTCCAAAACCGACGACGAGGCTTCTTCTAAGCCAGTCGCCGGTTCTCAGTGAGGCGCATTCGCAGCCCCTGATGCTCGCTACTTTAGACCCGCAGGCCACTACCGACTCCCACGTGGAGTCCCCTAGGTCGCTGGAAGGTCAAAGCATTGGACCTTCGGAGACTATTTCCTCAGATGGGTCCGGAGCCGCTGAGCAGGCATCGGCTTCTGTGGGTGTTTTCAGACCAACTCAATTATACATTAAAACCACTTCAGCTTCAACGGCAAAGACTAAAGCACGTTTAAAGACAAAGAATCAAGTACAACAGCCTCATGGACAGGCCTCCATGCCCAAAAAACAGATGCTCAAAATGGCCGAAGACTTAATTACTTTGATCAGGGGTTCCCATCACCCTCCTGATAAAAGGCCTAGGCAAGAGACAGAATATGAATCTTCAGATCAGGTTTCCATTTCATCTGATTCCTCTTCTGATTAGGAATACTCTCTTCCTCCCTATGAGGATTGTGTTGCTGAAGAATCTATCCCTTCAGCCACTCCTCCTGAGGATTACTCTTTTGGGGAAACCTTGCTTACCATGAGGGAGCATTTCCACTGGGAGAGCCAAGATTTTTCAGAATCTAAGAAAAGGCTCAGAGATTTCCTTTTACTACCACAACACAGGCCCCTAGCTATTCCACCTGTGTTAGATATTGTTGATGTATTTTCAGAGTCCAGTCTGACCCCTGACTCCTTACCTCCAGCTCCTGTTAAGCCGGACAGGTACTACAGGGTCCCTGACTCTCATAAATTCCTTTTCAAAAACCCTGCTGCTGACCCAGAAACCATCCCTCAGGGTCCCAAAGGGGTCAAGGCTTCCGCTGCAAAAAACCCTACCCCCTCTGACAGGGATTCTAGGGCATTGGACAGATGGGGAAAAAAGATTTACATTTCCGCTACCTTGGCTATAAGGGCTTTAAATTGTCAGTTTCATATGCTCAAATATCAGCAATATATTATGTCACTGCTTAAACAGAAAATGTTGACAAATTCTGAATGTGCAGAAAACAAAGAAATGCAGGATTTATTGCATGCAGCTGAACAAGTTGGAAAACATACTTTGCAATGTGGTTTTGATTCTTTGGAGGCCTCCTGCAGAGCTGCTGTTACGGGTTCTGTCCTCAGGAGGCATGCTTGGTTAAAGGAACAAAGTCTGCCTGATCATGTCAAAGCAAAATTATTAGATGCCCCATTACAGCATAATACTTTGTTTGGTGTTAAAGCAGGAGAGGTGTTAAAGAAAATGGAGGACAAATCTAAATCTATGCAAACGGTTAAGGATTTCTTACAGGTTCAGCCTCCAAGATATAGCAGACACTGGCCTACAAAGAATTGGCCCTTTCCAGTGTCAGACAGACCACAAAGGAGCAGATACAGATGCCCAAGAGGCAGATCCCAGCCCCAAGGCTCATACAGGTCTAAACAATGGGGTGCTTCTACCTCCAAAAGTGGAGAAGACAAATCACAACCATACAGGAAACTGTCCGAATGACTTCCCCCTGCCTGCACCAAGCACTTATTTTCTGGCAGCACCTTTAGGGGGAAAACTAGCACTTTTTTCTCAAAACTGGCACATAATAACCCAGGACAAATGGGTCCTAGACACAGTGTCACAAGGCTACAAGTTTCACTTCCATACTCTGCCAAGGACAAACGGTTGGCCAGACCTGCCAAAACATCAATGGGCAGAGGCACAAAAGCAAGTCTCATCCCTCATGTACATGAGGGCCATTCAACAAGTACCAAAGCAAGAGCAGGGACAAGGATTCTATTCAAGACTGTTTTTGGTTCCAAGAAAGGACAACACCTGGAGACCAATACTGGACCTATCTATTCTAAACACATTTCTGGATATACCAAAATTCAAAATGTTGACTCTACTGCAACTTCTGCCCATGCTGGGCAAGAAGGCTTGGCTGGTGACTTTAGACCTAAAAGAGGCATACGTGCATGTCCCAATCAGACAAACATGCAGAAGATACCTCAGATTCAAAGCTGGCTCAATGCACTACCAATTCTCTGCACTGCCCTTTGGCTTATCTACTGTGCCCAGGGTCTTCACAAAGTGCCTGGCACCAGTAATTGCATTCTGCAGACAAAGAGGAATGCAAATATATCCTTACTTGGACGACTGCCTCATTCAAGCAGAGAACAAGGACATTCTACTACAGCATCTGGCGTTTGTAAAGAGATTTCTAACAGGCCTAGGGTACACAGTCCACAAAAAGAAATCAAAACTAGTACCCTCTCAAGAGATAATATCCCTGAGTGCAAGCTTAAATACAACTGCCCAGATGGCTTATCTCACGCCAGACAAAGGCAACTGACTACCTATTTCAACCTGTTGGCAACAAAGGCCCAGTTATCTGCAAGAAAAATTCTGCAGGCTTTGGGCTTCATGGCATCCTGCATTCTACTAATTCCATATGCGAGACTGCATATGAGGAAACTTCAATGGTACCTAAAAAGTGTTTGGACTCAACATTGCCACAGCATGAAAACAATATTTATTTATTTATTTATTTTACATTTGTTAACCGGGAGAGTCCGACTGGATACATGTCCATTTTCAGCGGAGGCCCGGGGAGAAAAGCTCCAAGTACATAACAGACATATGAACATTGTTAATGTAAAAAAAGGAAGACTGCCTGCCTGCAACAGGAGTTTCGTTGGTGGGTGAAGGCTTGTCACCAGAACAAGAAACAGCCATTCACTTTATCCCCAGCCAGGCAGATATTAACAACGGATGCATCAGATTATGCCTGGGGGGGCCACATGGCAGGAAGATGTATTCAAGGAACATGGGCCGCAAACCAAATGCATCTACATATCAATCAAAAAGAGATGCTAGCTGTCCAGAATGCCCTGACAGCCTTCAAGGACCTACTTCATCCGGGACAACTACTGATAAAGACAGACAACACCACGGTCATGTGGTATATAAACAAGCAGGGAGGCACTCATTCTTACCCCCTTTGCAGACTAGCCATGACTCTGTGGGACACAGCTTTGACTTACCAAGTACATCTGCAGGCCAGGAAAGATAAATACTCTGGCAGACGAACTAAGCAGAAACCTCATGGATCCCCACAAGTGGAAATTGGATCCACAAGTCTTCAGCATGATAACAAGGAAATGGGGATGCCCGGATATAGATCTATTTGCCTCTCCTCACAACTGCCAACTAAAAAGATTCTGCACAAGGACTTATCACAGACAAGCATGGAAAGTGGATGCCCTCTCTTTCAGCTGGAAAAGCTTAGCAGTATATGCCTTTCCTCCACTGCCTCTCCTCTCCAAGGTACTCCTAAAGGTCAGACAAGAGAAGCCAAAGATGATACTGATTGACCCAGACAGGCCCCGCCAGCACTGGTACCCAATCCTAAGGAACTTGTCTCAATGCCCAGCTTGGACCTTGCCTCAGATACCTCATCTACTATCCCAACAAAACAATCAGATCCTGCACAGCCAATTAAAGACCTTAAATCTGGCAGCATGGCGGATAATGTAGTAAATAAAAACGTGCCTCTCACTAAAGCTGTAATGGATGTCATTTTGGTGGCCAGAAGGCCTAGTACCAGAAAATCTTACGCTGGAAAATGGAAGATATTCTGTGCTTGGAACCAGGCACAAGGAATTGACACAGCTGTACCAAATATTCCTCAGATTTTGCAATACTTAACTGAGATGCTGGACAAAGGCCTGTCCTTTTCATCAATCAAAATTCATGCCTCTGCCATTTCGGCTCATTACAATACAAAGCCACCAATCTTTTCTCATCTGTTGTTAAGGCAGTACCTCAGAGGAGCCAAAAACTTAAGGCCTCCAAGGAGATCACCAATACCTGCATGGGACCTCAATTATGTTTTGGAAAAACTCACCCTGCCTCCTTTTGAGCCAGCCGCTACAGCTGATATAAAGTTTTTATCTTGGAAAACAGCTCTGCTCGTAGCAATAACCTCTGCAAGACGAGTCTCAGAGCTACAGGCACTCATGGCTATGGAGCCTTTTATAATTTTTTATCCAGACAGGGTTTCTCTGAGGACAAACCCGACATTTATGCCTAAGGTAGTGTCCATTGTGGCCCTTAACCAAACTATTCATCTGCCTACTTTTTATCCAAACCCACAGAATAAGGGGGAGAGAATTCTGCATTCTTTGGACATACACAGACAGCTACGCTTCTACCTGAACAGAAGCAAAGCTTTCAGAAAGACAGAGCAACTACTAGTGGCATATGCTGCAGGATCACAAGGAAAGGCTATCTCAAAGCAGACTATTTCAAAGTGGATAGGCCACTGCATTCATTTCTGCTATTCACAACATGGCAAGCCAGTGCCTAAGGGCATTAGGGCACATTCAACCAGAGCAGCAGCCACTTCAGCAGCCTTCTTCAGGGGAGTACCAACCAAAGACATTTTAGAGGCTGCTACCTGGAGTTCAGTGCACACCTTTACAAAGCACGATCATTTACCACTGTACTCTAAATCCAGGGCAGGCTTTGCCACTGCAGTTCTGCAGGGCCTCATAGCTGCTCCTAATGCTATTTAGTTCCAGCCTCCCAACCATAGCTTTGGGATTCAACCCAAGTGTAATGACTGCAACAGGGAAACACAAAGAACATAGTACAGTTGTGTACACTTACCATAAATGTAGATGTTCGAGTGTATTCACTGTTGCAGTCCAGGTTACCCACCCGCCATACCCCATTTCTTTGCTGCAGTTTATCTGCTCTTCTCTAACCTATACAACCTATGTGGTGTATTTGCTTGTAGATGAAGGTATTGTATATATTTTGGTGCATGCATGTTTTATTGGCATATTTTTAGCCTACCCTTTGGGGGGCACCTGACAGCTGGGGCAAGAAAAACTGAAGAAAATGGCATTGGCTGCATCTTTTATACCCCTGGCGCACTGACGTCAGGGAAGAGGCAACAGCAACCAACGCCAGACCAAGACTTTGGAGTTCAGGCCGACTGAGGGTAGCCTGCCAGCAGGATAACCCAAGTGTAATGACTGCAACAGTGAATACACTCGAATATCTACATTCATGGTAAGTGTACACAACTGTACTTTTTTGCTAGCCAAGATTATTTTAAGGACTATATATGTGAGCTTGGGCTTATGTGATTTAGCATTTATAGGCTGCCTCTATCTATTAGAGACATAGGTGCCAGACCATGGTAAATTTCCAATTCCCAACCTTCAGTCCAAGTCTTGCTTGAATTGGGATGGGGAAGAACTCTGCTTCACACAGATGGAAAGCCTGTTCCAGTAAACTAGTAGTCTTTGAGACACATTCCTGTCCCTCCAACATGTCCTGTTTGTCACAGATGGGGTTTAGGTTCCTAGATCAGATAATTCTGATAAAATGTGTTTTGTGACTGTGCGCCAGGTACATAAGAGCGGGATCAGAGGATGCCTTGCATGCCAGACAGATCACCTCTTAGCATTCTGTAGGTGACAAATACATGGCTAGAGTTTTTACCAAGTGCATGTAGGATATGTCATTTAAGCCTTGCATTCTTTTTGTGAGGAACCTCTGTGGACTTTCCATTTGAAGTATATGCCTGGTCATGTACATACCAAAGAGGACATTGTACTCAACGATTGGTCTGATGAGGTCAGAATACAGTGGAACAATGACATGACTGGACCTAGATGCCATGCCCTTGCTTATAAGTTGTGCAACTTAGAATGATTTTTCTTACTGCTGTAGACACATGATGATCAAAGGCCAAGTTATTGTCTGCGTGCATTTCCAAGTCTCTGATTACCATGTCTTCAGGGGTGTATTACTAAAGTGGCATTTTCCAGAGGTGGCCTCTTTCCCAAAGGATGCCGTTATGCATTTCTTGGGATTGAGTCTTAGGCTATGATTCTGGTACCAGTTATTAGTCTGTGTCAGGCCTTCTTGGAGGGCATTATGTTGTGGCTGACGCTAATGAACTCAGATGATGACTTGACTGGTTTAGAACATATTCTCACATGAGTAAATACCATGATTCCTACAATTTACAAAATGACAATATCTTGCAAAGAACATGTAGGTAAAAAACACAAGGTAAGCAGAAGGTAAACCTGTGCTACTATCCACATAGTATTTTATTCTACCTTCTTTACGTTTCAGTGGTGTATGCAAATAAGACTTCATTCTGTACATAACATTAGGTACAGACCACTTGTATACCTGACAGGAAACCACTTTCTGTGGTTGAAATGTAGTCTCCTGTTACAAAATTGAAATGAAAATTTAAAAATAAATACATTTAACTTTACAACACTGAACTTTAGCAGTGCTACTGAACTTGAATAAATACTGACATCTACAATCCATATCCACCATACACTACAAGCAGGTAATAACTTCTCTTGTTTTCTATTTTGATCTCATTGATGATTTAAGCATGTCATCCTTCTGGCTTTGCCTTCAGGACCAAATGCTGCCCCATAGCACACGACTCTGGCCCGTGCATAGCCATAGAGCACCATATTGCTCTTAGATGATGACTCATTTACAGTATTAAACATAATACAGAAGAATATGATTGGGTCTCTGATCATTACCATGTTATTATTTGTTTGAAACATGCATGCCAAGAAGTTTGACACAAAACCAAAGCTTGAGTGATGAATATTGGCATCCATGTTGTAGACACATAAAGGTGGGTTACAATCAGAGACCCAGACATTATTCTTTGCAGTGCAAGGAACTTTTTCTGCTCCATGTGCATACAGGTTACAGAAAACAATTACAAAAAAGAGCCTTGGCTTTGAATGCTGGTGAAGCCCTTAGCGAGTGCTGTCAAACAGAGAGTAGTAGCAGATGCATCTATCTATCTATCTATCTATCTATCTATCTATCTATCTATCTATCTGTCTATCTGTCTATCTGTCTATCTATTTTTATGGGTGAGACAAAGGACAAAAAACATGTAGAGTTTTTAAATAATGCTCTGGTTCGCTTAAAGTGTTAATAGAATGACAGGTTTTGCATCAACATGCATTATGAACAGTAAGAAGCGTGAAAGTCTGTTTATGACATTTTTGAGTGACTCTGATATTCAATGATTTATTAAAAAATGAAATAAGTTTACTATGTACAGGGAGAAAATATGACTTGAATTCAGGGACTGTTAATAAGCACAGACAGCAGTGGGAAACACAACTGTTTCTGCATCTGCCATTGTTGTCTGTTGGCCAGCACGGACAGTACTTACTGCATAGTTCAAGACCCAGTATTAACAGTGCTATTAATATTGGGTCTTACACTGGACTAGAGCTTAATTAGCCTGCCTTTCTTCTGATATTGGATTGTAATCACAGAACTCCATACATTACAACAGTAGTAGTAATAATAATACTGATTATATTTTTTTGTTCTTTCTGTGAGTAACCACACTCAGTGATATCACTTTGCTGTACCGTCACAATGGTCATGGCTTATTAACATATTGTCTTGAATCTGTATAGCCATTACGTAATCTTTGTATAATAGGGTGATGCACCATGGCAGGGTTTGGGTTATTGTATGAATTACCCACAACAAAGTGATGGTATTTTGCTATTATATAATCCCATTATTTTAAAAAGAGATCTTTTTTTTGTAAATATCATCTGTTTGTAACTCAATATTTTATATTTTCTCCACTTGTGTGTGTGACAATGTGAGGTGCTGCCAGCTATACCAGAAGAACTAGGGCAGTGAATGTGTAACATATGCCAGCATAGCTAGCTGGAGTTTTGTAAAGAATTATATGTCATTTGTATATCAAACTGATTTGTACAGGTGCTTGTTTTGAAAATGTATTTGTAAAGTTGCTTGTGTTAAAAAATGTACCAACAGTGGGTCCTGTTGGACAGAAAAATAAATGCACCTGTATGTCAGACTGTATGGTAACTGTTGATATTAATATTGTAACAGAGGATACTGGAAGAGAAGAGGTTAATCTCAGTCCCGCTAACTTTGAAAAATAGGCTAAAATTAAATTACCTCATAGGCCATAAAGATTGTATCTTGCAGATCTGATTACAGCCAGAGCCAAAATGTTTGAGAAAACAAGGACTAGGAATCCTACTGTATGGTCCTTACTAGTGAACTAATTGCTACCCTAGAAGAGTGGTAGTGGTGAAATGGTTTTATGGCTTTCAGATGCTATAACGCATCTTAACAAAGCTCTATCTGTGTGTATGGTAACACATATGTTCAAGATTCTGGTTCAGTCTCTAGTAAAGGGGGGTAGTTTGGGAACCAGAACTCAGATGATCAGATGTATGCGATGTAATTCTCTAATCCAGGACTAAAATGATGCTTTAATACCAGATAAGACCGTAGTCCTAGAACGGTCCATTTTTGAAACCTGACAAGAAGACCACTCATCCACTTCATTTTGTCTTGCTTTAGTAAGTAACCAAGGAATAGTAATTCTTTAGATCAGTCAAGAAAATATAGTGGGATTAGTTAAGTACTGTATTTCTGTATCTGTGTGAATCTATTCATATGTATTATTTTTAATATTTCCTGTGAACTGAAACTCTGGTGTTTATTGTAAGTAGATAGTCAATATTTTTGTGCTCTTTTACTATTTATTATTAAATATATTTAGGATTATAGGATGGTAGCAAGTTACTAGGCTACTGACCCTGAGGCCCTTATAAGCCCAGCCAATAAATTAGCCCATGTTCCCACAAGTCAGCACCAGATGCCCTGTCCAGCAGGGACACAGGTGGATTCCCAGGGGTGTATTTTCTAGTTCCCATCCAGTCATCCAGTTCCTCTTACAGAGGGATAATGAAGTACTCTGCTTGATTTGGAGAGGGAGTCTATTCCACAGATGGGGGAGTCTCTGGGAGACAAATCTGTCCCGCCAGCAAGTGCTATTGATGTACCAGACCAAGTTGCGGTTTTGCCTGCAGATCACGAGTGGAGTTTGACTTGTGGATATGCAGCAATTTCATCAAGGTGGGGTCAGAGATTGCTCTGTATGTCAGACATCGATCACGTCTGAGGAGTCTGTATGAGACAGAGTAGCTTGACAGGGATTTTAGCTTTTCCGTGTAGGATAGATTTTTGAAGCCCTGAATTCTCCTGGTCTAGAACCTCTGTTGTCTCTCTAGCTGCTGCATGTGCTTTGCAAAGTACATGCTGAAAGGGGCATTATACTCGAGGATGGGCCTGATAAGGGAAGAATACAGGGAAGTTATGACTTCCTTGTTCCTAGAAGAAATACCCTTACTAATGAGGTAAGCCATGTAGAAAGCTCTCTGTACAATGGAGGCAACGTGGTAGTCAAAAGTTAGATTGCTGTCAACTTGGGTGCCCAGGTCCCTCACAACTGCTTGAGTGCTTAGAATATTGTTATTAATGTGATAATTTGTAGAGACGTCACTCTCCCCAAAGGAGATGGTGATGCATTTGTTGGTGTTTAGTTTGAGGCTGTGTTTCTGGCACCAGCCATTTATCTGGGTGACGCCCTCTTGTAGTATGTGTACGTCACTAGGGGGGAGTTGATGACAGCGCCCAGCATGTAGTCACCTGCAAACTTGATCAGCCATAGACCTTTGGTTTTGGCTTGCACCTCGGAGAAGTATATCCCAAACAGCCAGGGCCCCAAGACTGATCCCTGGGGTATGTTGCTCATTATGGGTCTACTACTTGAGGTAGCTTCCCCTATTTTGACTGAGTGAATTCTATCAGTGAGCCAGTTAGCTACCCATCTGGTCACATATGGATTTATGCCAAGCTGGGATCATTCATTTATTATGCCCGAGTGTGGAATAGTGTCAAAGGCCTTGGCCAGGTCAAGGTAGGTGGCTTGCACCATCTTCCCCTTGTCCATAGCTGTGGTGACTGACTCAAAGAAGTCTACCAAATGTAACAGGCATGATCTCCCCTTGACAAAACCAAATTGTATGGGATCAAGTGTTTGGAGGTTGCCGATGTCCTTGTTAATGTGGTCCATGGTAATGCATTCCATGGCCTTGCAAATCAGGCTAGTTAGGCTGATGGGTCTATAATTGCTTGGATTGGTGGACGCTCCACCTTTGTGCAGAGGGATGATGGTGACCGTCCTCCACTTGGCTGGGATGAAACTGGTACTCAAGCTTAGGTTGAATAGGGTGCCTAATGGTGATGTGAGTTCCTGCATGAGTTAATGCAGAGTGCCGCCTGGGATGTTATCAGCTGCCATGAAAGCTGTGTTTTTAGCCTTTGAGAGGGTGGTAATGACTTGTTCCCTAGAGATAAGGGGTGGGGAGCAGGTGCTGGGAATGTCCTGGATTACTGATGGGGGCAACTTGTCTGCCAGAAGGTTGGCTATATCCATGGCATTTGTGTAGGTGGTGTCCTTGAGCATCAGTTTTGAGCAGATGTGGGTGTTTCCCCTTACATTGCGGACATATGTGAATAAGGCCTTATGATTGTCTTTAGTAGCCGTTGCTAATTTGGACTCAAAGTTAGCTTTGGAGGACTTCACTAATACCCTTATTTACCTGTTTAGGCCAAGGAGAGATTGGTTCATAGGTTCATAGATTGGTACTAGGCTATCAGCCCTAGGGCCTATACAAGTGTAGCCATAACAATTCCCTGGCTATTTCTTCCCACACTATTTACTTCCCTGGATCTCTGTCTAGCAGGGCATCTGACATGATCCCCATGGTGAATTTCCTTTCTCCCATCCAATCGTCAAGGTTCCTTTTGAAGAGGATCAAAGAGGCGATCTGCTTGACATGTATGGGCAATCTATTCCAGAGTCTGGGGAAGTGTCTGGGTCAGGAACCTATCCCTCCAGCATGTTTTGTTTATTGTGATGATAAGGTTTAGATCCCTGGAGTGTGTGACTCTGAGGGATTAGGATTTCTTTAAGTGTAGCATGTCCAACAGCTCTGGGTTTGACATGGCCTTGTATGTTAAGCAGAGATCGCCTCTGAGTAGACGATATGCAACAGAGTATAGCTGGAGTTTTTTAAGGCGGTCAGCATAGGGTATCTGCTTTAGGTCTGTGATTCTTTTAGTGAGGTATTTCTGCAGCCTTTCCAGTTGTTGCACATGTCTTGAGAGGTATATACCAAACGGGGCGTTGTATTCTATAATGGGTTAATGAGGGATGAGTACAGTGGGACAATGACCTCCTTTTTCTGGATGAAAATCCCTTAGTGATGAGGTGTGCCACATAGAAGGATTTCCTGACTGTTGTGGCGATGTGGTTATCGAAGATGAGACCACTGTCCACCTGTGTCCCTAAGTCTCTTATCACACTTTCAGTGTTTAGTGTACTGCCAGTTATGTGGTAATTCATGGGTACATGTTTTTTCCCAAAGGGGATAACTGTACATTTCTTGTCATTGAGCTTGAGCCCATGGCTCTGGCACCAAGCATCTGTTTCTGTAAGGCCCTTTTGTAGAGTATCCACATAATTTGGGGATTCAATAATGGTTCCCAGTTTGCAGTCATCTGCGAACTTTGTTAGCCAGATTCCCTTAGTGTTGGCCTGAACTTCAGAGAAATAGATGCCAAACAAGAGCGGTCCGAGGACTGAACCCTGAGGTACTCCACTTATCACTTGTCTGGAGCTGGATTTGGAGTCGGCTACTTTTACAGTGTGGGTTCTTTCAGTAAGCCAGTTGGCAACACATCGAGTGACGTAGGGATTAATGCCCAGCTTAGTAAGTCTATCTGTGATTCCAGAGTGGGGGATGGTGTCAAAGGCCTTGGCGAGGTCCAGATAGGCTGTGTGGACTGCCTTATCCTTGTCCACAGCTCTGGAGACTGATTCGAGGAAGTCATTCAGGTTCAGGAGACCAGATCGGCCCTTCACGAACCCAAACTGGGTGGGGGTCCAGTGTCTGAAGGTTGCCAAAGCCTTTATAAGTTTCATGATAATATGTTCCATGGCCTTGCAGATCAGGCTCATCAGACTGATGGGGCGGTAGTTCCCGGGATCCAAGGTGAATCCCCCCTTATGGAGTGGGCACGAAGCCTGAGGTGAGGCAATGATTAAACATGACACTTAGGTGAGGTGCCAGTTCATTTTGTAGTTCATGTAATACACAGCCGGGATGTCATCTGGTCCCATGGATGCTGTATTCTTAGCTTTGGAGAGTGCATTTTTTACCTGTGTGGCCGTTATTACCGGAATTGGGCAATCTTCCGGTATTGAGATTTAGGGGGTGAGAGGGGGGTGAAGTTGGCACTGAATTGATCTGCCAGGATATTGGCAATATCATTGGGATCAGTATATTTAATGCCATTCTGTTGTAGCTCAGAGCAGATATGAGCATTGCCATTTAGATTCTTGACATAGTTATAGAATGCCTTGTGGTTATCTTTGTAATCTTTGGCAATTTTATTTTCACAACTAGCTTTGGATGATTTTATGAGGGATCTCAGCTTCTTACTGAGGCTGGTAAGGGAGTTTTTTGCATCCTGGGATTTTCCTCTTTTCTGCAACAGTTTCTTCCTTTTGTTGAAAAATTTGTTTATGCATGGGATCACCAGATTGGCTTCCTTTATTTGGAGGAAAGCATCTTGGTTCTATTTGGGATGACACGATTCATGCATGAGTGGATGTGCTCGGACAGTGCCTTAGTGTAAGGTTCAGCAGTCGAACTTTCAGTTCCCGTCTGCATGGGTGTCATGAAGTTTGTCACTTCTGACTTGAGTAGCATGAAGTTGGCTTTGGAGAAGGTTTTTATGGAGGTTTCCTTACTGAGGGGTGGGGGTGGGATGAGAATTTTAAGGTTGATTAGCTTATGGTCAGACCTGACCAACGAGGGTGTGACCATAGGTATGGAGCATCGATTTCCCATGTTGGTAATGAGCAGGTCTAGGATATTGGATCCCCTGGTGGGACTATGGATTAGTTGATCCAGGGCATTGGAATTTATGAATTCCACGAACTATTCGGCAAAGGTGTTGGTACATGAGTAGTTTTCCCAGTTAATGGCAGGATAGTTGAAATCACCCAGTATTAGGGTGTTTGGTTGCATCTTAATATTTTCCAGTATGTTTAGAAAGGTGTACTGAGAATCTTGGGGCATGGTGGGGGATCTGTAGCAAGCTACAAGTTGGATTGCAGTCTTACCTAGTGTTAGTTGCACCTGGAAAATTTCAGAAGGATTGTGTTGGGCAACTAGCCTGGTGGTGTGAATATCCTTGGTGAATATGGACACTCCTCCACCTTTAGTGTTTTGGTCCTGGTTTGGTGGCCGAAAAGTGTGGTAAGAGTTGTAGCCTGGTATTGCAGAGGTGCTGTCTGGAGCCTTGGATCAGGTCTCAGTTACTGCACAGATATCAATGTTCTCCATTTTTAGGAGTGCCTTGAGAGAGTACATTTTGAGGTTTAGACTTCTAGCATTGAGTAGCATTACCGTTAGAATTTGCATGCTTGTACCTGTTACGGTGGTGGTTTTGTTCTTTGAACTTTGCCTAAAAAAGGCACTATAGGGGTGGCAAGTGCCTTAGCCAGTAACCTAAATCCCAGGGGTGACCGGTGCAGATCATCTCTGGCAAAGCATCGTGGTCTGTCAGTCATGTCGTCCCAGGTAGACAGATACTGGATCCCCTTTGAATGACACCAGAAGCTTAGCCAATTGTTGAAGTCAGTCATTTTGTCCTTATATTCTGGTATCATTCTGGGTGAAGGCAGGATGCTTACTCAGGGCTAGGGATATACCTGCCTGGGCCACATGATCCAAGAGCTCTTCCATGTCTCTTTTCATGTATTCCAGGGAGGTGCGTCTCAAGTCATTCACTCCAACATGGACAATGACAGAGTCATATTTGTACTTGTGGAGTGACTTGAGTGCATGTGTTATGTGGCCGATCCTGGCACCCGGCAGGCAGTTGGCTGTAATTTTCTCCTTGTTCAGCCTGGTGAGTGGGCCATCAGTGTGCCTGATGAGTCACATATGACTAAAGTGTTAGGTACGTTGTTTTGCCTTAGGGGCTGTTACTGGGTGGCAGACTGGTGTTGTGAGCTATGTGACACTTTGGTTGTGATTGGTTTGTTTGCATTTCAGCTTTGGAGGTCCTTGTTGCTTGGGCAGGTTACAGTTAAGGGCCTCCGCATATGTGGATTTAATGTTACGTGTGGGTGTTGGAGGTGTGGGTTTAGAAGGGCTATGTGTTGCTTGAGGTGCAGTGCAGGTGTTAACTCTCTCCTCTTGACTGTCTAGCCCAGTCTTGGGTGGAGAGAGCTTTGCTTCCTGTTTGGCTATGTAAGTGCATCTCTCACAGGTTGTAGTGGTGGATGGTAGGAGGAGAGGGTTGTCTGTGTACATAAGGCAATTGCTGCATTGCTCCAGTATGCCCATATTCACCAGGTGGACAGGAGAAATCACCGGAAGCTGACCCATGGACATGCCTGGTTTGGTGCTTTTTTGTAAAGTACAGGAGCTGTTTTCCCTTGCCTTAGCAAGGTACTTTGCAATTATAGGCTTAGTGCCTACGATTAATTTCTCCTTATTAGCAAGGAGGGTTGAGTGCTTGTATCAGTTTAAGGCTTCCTAGTGCTTTCCAGCAGGTATTAGAGCAAGTGCTAGTCACAGGGATGCTTCAAGGTAAGATGAAAAAAAAATGGTGTATCCTAAACGCTGCAGTGTGCACTAGACAAGTTAGATGTGAAAGTAGGTAACTTAAGTTTTCCTTGTCTAAGAAGTTAAGTTTTAGTGGAGAATCACTATTTTTAAAACAGCAAGAGGGTGGTCACTTTTGTATTCTGGTACTTTGGAATACAGTAGAATGGCCAATAAATTTAAATAGTTGAAGGGGAGTGATTTCACAAAATGATAATTTTGTGATTACTCACACAAGCCAGTGAAAGCAGAGATGAAATTAGATATATGGTCAAATTAACATAAGAGACAGGCAACTAGAAAGACAGTGGTGTTTAAGAACACGACAGAAAGCGGGTGAGTGGGTGAGAAAAAATTTCTGCCTGACTCACAAGAGACAGAGCTGTGGTCTCTTTTGAAGTTTTAATATGCAGTTAAAAGCAGAATACAAGTAAAACATAAGGTAAAGAAAACAAATCACAGTATTCAAAATGTAAAAAAGCAATAAAGTAATACAAAATGCAACAAATAAAGAGAAAACTAACACAAAGTATAGCAGAGTCTGGTGAACTTATTGCTTCCAATTTAGTACCTGTTCCTTCCTGGTCCTGGACACCAATTTTCCCTTTTGTTGTAGAGTTTATTTATCCATTCTTATCATTTCATTCTTATCAATAGATCTGTATCGGAACACCAAGTCCCTCCTATTTGGAAAATGCCACATTATTCCACTGCATAAAGGGGAAATTCAGCTGATATGTCTAACTGCCATCCAATTGCAATCCTATCCCCTTTGTCTGACATACTAGAGAGAATTGTTCATAAGCAAATCATGGACTACTTGAATACAAACAAGCTACTGACCAATATGCAGCACAGTTTCTGTCCATATCACAGTACTACCACTGTGTTAAGGTAATTTACTAACACTGTTAACCTTCATAGAAACAATAGTAAGTTAATTTCTTCTGTCTTTCTAGACTTATCGAACGCCTTCAATATGGCCTTACACAACAAACTTATCAATGCCCTCTCTGAGTTGAATCTATCTCAGCCTACTGTTGGCCTGGTTCCAGGACTGCCTTACTAGGTGCCAGCAAGCAGTATGTTGGAAAAAAGAGCTTTCACCCCTTTTTCCTGTGACCCTAGGAGTTCCCCAAGGCTCTATATGTGGCCCCGTACTCTTTTCTGTATTTACAAACAACTGCCATACCTCTGCCCTCAAGTCTCAATCATTCAAGATGCAGGTGATGCTATAGTGATATGTGCCACTACTACCCTACAAGAACTACAAACACTAACACAAAATTCCTTTAAAGTAGAAACCTGGCTAACAAACTCCCACCTAATCCTAAACCCCAAGAAAACCAAACTTGTGCTATTCTACCCCACTAAAGCTACCAAACCCCTCCCCACATTCAACATTGTATCAATAAACAACACAGTTATCTCACCCTCACCTCACGCTAAACTACTGGGAGTAGAAATAGACAGCAACATGAGATTTGACATACGCATATCCCAAACCATAAAAACGTCCACAAAAAACTTGGTACACAATGTAGGAGCAGGCAGTATTTTACAAAAAGCAAAAAAACTACTACTGCTGAATCCCATCTGATCTCAACTCTACTCTAGGCATCACCCATATTAACTAATTTAAGAAAAAAACAACTTAGCAAAACTAGACTCCTGTTATAATAAAATCTCCAGGTATGCAACAAATTCACCCCTTAGGTCTCACCACTGTTCTGGACTAAAACAACTCAACTGGTTAGAGCTCCCCCAACTCTTACTCTTTAAGCAATTTACCATGGCCCAGCAAATCTTTTGTCAACCAGAGAAAACACCATCCCTGCAAGACCTACTGCAGCCATACTCCAGTGCCAGAACTCTACACTGTAGCTTATAAAAATAACCTCAGCAAACAATATTGCTGGAGAAGCCCTATATTCAAACTACATTGCCAAAATCTCGAGTACAACACCTTCTAACATAACATCTATCACAGCCTTAACTCAATTTAAAAAAATGCAGAAAACTCACTTATTCAACAAGTGTCTATGCCCATGTACTGCTCCCGATTAAACTGTTTCTGTCAGCTAATCTAATTATATCTAAGCTGTTACTTCCTAAAGCTTCTGATAAATAGCTGGTACAATGTGCTCAGCAAAACCTCTGTAGATTTATTTCTAACTAATTATCTATAGTGAATATTTAATGTTTGCATGGAAGCTGTTAAATATGTATGGTCACATATTTGTAACTCAAAGCAGCTTATGTTCTCAAAGTGTAGTATCTTGTATGTGTTTTGTACTCGTAGTTTGCTCAACTTATATCTATTATGCAGAGGTTTTCTCCCCACGTCTACGCTGAAAAAGGACATGTCCAGTTGGACGTTTCCATTAAACACATGTAAAGTAAAATAAAATAAAATGTTTTATATATATATATATATATATATATATATATATCTATATATCTATATATATATATATATATATATATATCTATATATATATATATATATATATATATATATATATATAAATATACAAGGCACCACTGATTGCCACTGCATGAGGAAAAAAGCAAGTTTTAAGTCCACAGATCAATCAGCTAAGCACACAAAGACCTTTCTACTAGCAATTTCTAGCTCAGATAGGTGAAATCAGCCCTCTCCTGCCACCAGAGTGCAGACTTTCCCCAGGATTCATGAAGTTCGGCACAAGGACTGCTTTAGCCTTGCGCCGAGCATCCTCATTACAGATGGTGCAGCAGTGCCATATGAATATTTATGAGGGCGTGCTGCCGCACCCTCAACGTGCACAGGATACGTGTGCGAGTGCAGGGGGCGTGTTTAAGTGTTCTACGGAGGTGGAAACATGCCCCCACAGTTGCACAATCTACTATGCTTACTATTAGAGCCCGCCTCTAATAGTAAGCAATTAATTCAGTGTCCGTGGATACTGAAATGCATGCTAAACATACAAGAATGTCCCCGAACACTGAACTAAAATCAAATTAGTAAACACACAAGCACGTTGCTTAATGTTGAGCCCCATCCCTAGAACTTCACAATTAGATTACCTATGTCCCTATTTTACATTTGTATTGCTTCAATATCGAAAGTGTAAGCGAAGCGCAGCGTGATTGCGCGTCGCTGCCCCCTGCTTATAAATAGAGAAAAACATGCAGAATTAACATTAACTCTCTATGAAGAATGAATGTCGTAACAATAAAGCATACAAAAAGAATGAGAAGGGAATCAACAGCAACTCCAGTATTATTTAGTGCTGTCAGTGTATGTCATACCCAGCTGGGCAGGGGTGAGCAAAGCACTGCTACTCTTACTACAGGCAGGATGCTACCAGTGGGAGTAATATTGCCGATCTGCTAAGTCTACTTTACAAAAAAATCACAGGGTAGTCCCTGGTGGGACTATCCAAAAATTGCTAGGATGGTTGGACCTCCTACCATTACACAAGCAAGGGCAGGTATGTTCAAGGACTAAATGGTGGGAGAGCCTGATAATACATGGGTTGAGACAACATACGTGTAGGGCCCCTAACGCTGGGGAGAGGCCAATGTGTGGAGGTGGGTCATGGCTGTGATAGCAACCGGAAAATAGATGGTTTGCATGTACGTCGAACTCGGGTAGGGTGGAAGAACTATGGGTATGAAATTATGGATCCAGGCGTGCCAGGATTGGATGGCCTGGTTCTAAATGGCCCGCATCATGGTGGTCAGCAAGTTCATTATAAGTATATATGCACACACACATCTATATGTAAAAGTACATTCCCTGTAATGCATTCATTCCTTTCGCAGACATAAATAACATGAAAGTGCCCCAACAAACCTTGACAGTAGATAGAATAATAGTATCTGCATAAGAGGGAAGGGACGGATCTGCTAAAATGCAGAAGTGTGTACAATGTCCGAAGTCAGTGCTGTTCTCAAAAATCAAATGTGAGGACTTTGTTACACATGGAATCATTCCTGCGATCTGTCTGCTATGGCAACGCCAGTCACTAAACCGGTCCTAATTGTAAAGTAATTTTGCTGAACTCGTACATTATTAGCTCTCATGTGTAATGTGTGCGTTACCACATAGTCATACCTATTAATTTATTGTAGTGTCATGTTAACGTGAATAATGATGTAATGAACTATAGAGTCCAATCTTGAAATAAAGATGTGTGTCCCATGTGGGACAACCCAAAAATTGCGAATACTGTCCTATTGGTCACTCATTTCACCAATGTTTGTGGACTAAAAGTTTGGGATGTCTGAGGATACATGGAGTGAGTCAACCCATGGGATGGGTCTACAGGAGCAGGGAGTGGCCAATGTGTAGTGGTGTGGATACACTGTGTATCCAGCTGGAGAATGGATGACTGCTGTGTTAGTGTAGTGTTGGGGTAAGTGTTTGGGGAACCAGGAGTCATGGGTATATGGGCATATATGCAAATGAAGCAGCACAGCAATAGTGTAGTGGTTAGAGCATCCACGTAACGAACAGACATTCCCGTTCCAAATCCCACTGCAGCACATACCATTTTCCATTGGTAATCTGTATATGAACATATTTCGACAACTGTCTGCTGTATAACCTGCATAATAACAATTAAAAGTGAACTGGAGCGAAGTGTCAGTGACATAATAAATAAGACACTACTAAGCAGGTTTAAGCATAAATAAGCACCAGTAAGCGTGTTCAAGTGTGTCTGCGTTGGGGTATGCATTGCCTTACATAGGGTTACCACCTGTCCCACTTTGCGAGGGACAGTCCCTCTTTGGGCAGTTGTGTCCTGCAAAAATATTGTAAGAATGGCAACTGTGCTGAAGTATTATGGTAAAATAATTTCCTATATTTTATGTAATAGTTGCATAAAACAGTTATTCTGTATCTGAAACGTCTAAATGTTATAAGAAACAGAATAAGCAACTAAAATGCTACAAGAATAAGCTTTTATTTAGGCAAAAAAGTGAAGTTCTGTCCTTTGTTCTGGCCATGGGTATGTTTTGGCCTGCAAAATCTGACGTTTGTACCACAATTGTCCCACTTTGGCCATCTGAAAAGGTGGCAACCGTAGCCTTACAGATATATATATATATATATATATATATATATATATATATATATATATATATATATATATATATATCTATGGTTTCAGATATAGATACACACACACACACACACACACACACACACACACACATATATATATATATATATATATATAGTTTCAGATATAGATATATACACATATACATATATATATATATATATATATATATATATATATATATATATATATATATATATATTTTTTTTAAATATAACAGATATACAGCTATGATAGGAAACAGCACACAAGAATGACATATGTTCACCGGCTATGCCAATGGAAGTGAGGGGCCCAGGCAAAAAACATGTAACACATAGCATGCCCCCCCCCCAGCCAGACAGAGGAAACATACACACAAACCCATAAACAATGTAAATAGTCCACTGCTTCCCCCAGACCACAGGCAGGATACAACCGGGGGGGGGGGGTTCACAGTGCACCTGTGAAATCTAAACTAGGAACACAGACAGGAGTGTCCCTTGTGGGATGCCCCAAAAATTGACATTTAACCAAAAGAAGGTGATACGCCAACCATTTTGGCCAGGGTATGTACATACTCAAAATACAAGGGTGGGAAAGCCTGATGACCCATGGGTCGAGACAATGTATGACATGGGTCCCGTGAAGTGGAGAGTGGGCAGCGTGTAGTAGTGTGTTCAGACCCGACCAGCACCCAGAGTAAGGATGGGTGCTGTACAGGAGGTGCAGGTGGGGAACTATGGGTACCTAGTTATGGATCTAGGTGTGCAGGTGTTGGCTGATGTGGGTCTATATGGACAGTCCCAGGGATGTAAGCAAAAGTGTTCATTGGGCAGAGGCATCGCCCAACGAGCAGCCACACCCGCTACGAGTCCCATTACAGCAAAGTGTAATCTACATGGCAATGAACGGAATAACCAGATGTAGATGTATATATGTAGAGGTTTGTGTGTGTATATCTACCCATAGCTACATGGAGATATACCTCTCCCTCTCCATAGTACAAATGTATACATACAGAGACAGAATACATATACATACCCACATATAGATATATACATATGCAGACACCCATACACCCATATGTCGTTAGATATATAAAGACAGCAATATATAAATATATACATGTGCATACATATACAGATATATCTGTATATAGTAATGTATGTGTATATATATATATATATATATATATATATATATATATATATATATATATATATATGTGTGTGTGTGTGTGTGTGTGTGTGTAAATATGTATATAGCTAGGATATGATACAACAGTTACGAATTACATATGTTCACAGGCCGTGCATATGGGGGTGAGGGGTCCAATCAACAAACGTGTAACACGTAGCATCAACCCCCCCCAGCTAGACCGGTGAAACATACAGGCACACAATAAACGTAAACACACCACTGCTTCCCAGACCACAGGCAGGATACTACCAGTGGGAGAGACCTGCCAGGTCTAATCTTGAAACAAAGACTTAAATGTCCCTTGTGAGACACCCAAAAAGTTACTGATCATTGGAGTCAGTTCCTGTCATGAGTCATCAAACCAGGCTGTAGACATACACAGACCAATAGGTTGTGCAAAACTGATAACCCATGGATCGACACAACGTATGACGTGGGTCCTGACACGCGGAGAGTTGGCAGTGTGTAGTGGTGTGGTTAGACTCCATCTGCACCCACAGTAAGGACGAGTGCTGTAGAGGAGGGGCAGGTGAGGGAACTATGGGTATGCAATTATGGGCCTAGGCCTGCAGGTGTTGGCAGGTGCAGTTGTATTAGGACCACCCCGGGGATGTAAGTAATATTCCAAAATTGGCAGATCTTTCGCCCATACCTCTCAATCCCTAAGAGCAAATCCACTGGACAGGACATAAACTGCTGGGGAACAAATAGGGACCTTACCTCTCAACTGTCCGTGATTTTCAGGGACGTCCCTGATTTTGACTCAAATTTTAACTCTGTCCCTCTTAATCCCTCCTAAAACTAGTGACTTTTGGAGGAAAGGTGATGAATTACACTTAATGAATAATGACAATAATTAAGTGTTATAAACTCCTTTTACTTCAGAAAATGTGTATTAATTCACATGCTCTGATTCTGTCAGTTTCAAGTTAATAGCACTAATATTTTAAAAGTGTCCCTGATTGTCCCTGAGTGTTTCTTGACTTGTCCCTGATTCAGTTGAAATTTGTCCCCACTTGTTTGAGAGGTCTGATAGGGACAGAAAGCACATATTCCACTTACAACCTTAGAAATCTGATAGAATAATAGGTATGAATGAGCATGACTCAGCTGAAGGATGTGGGGTCCTAAACCCAATTACTTGTCTGTATTTAATGGTGTCATTTCCCAGGTATTTGCCAGACAGGTGCAGATTTTAAGAGGAACACACCAATAGTGTGAAGCAAACTCTGGCCAGGCCGTGCATTCCGTGTAGTCGACCGGCACAGTCCAGTTTAAATGGCTAACTACGGTATGACCATATGTGTCGTTGCATAACCCAGTACACAACACCTATGAACACATGGTCGCAGCACCCCACTGTAGGCATGTAAGCCGATGTAATAGGCATCAGAAGGTATTATCGTAGTCCTCACCCCCACCCAGGGGTGTGAGTGTCAGATGCAAACACCAAATGCAGTGCATTTGCAAGTGCAGGAGCAAGCGGATGTAAGCCTGTTTGGTCGCCGGTATGCGATTATCACACTGGTGAATCAATGTAGAGGCTAACTAGGTGTAAGAAACTGTATCCGGAGGTTAGCATTGCTTAGCTCCGCGCAAACCTGCAGACATCCACTCACAACTGCTTTAAAGTGCCTTAATCACTATGTACCCAACAGCTTGTGTTCTGGCCAGCAACAAAATAACCAGCCTCTGCAAGGCTAGAACTCTGGACCTTGTACATCACAGTCATAGTAGTAAACCACTACGCCATGATAGCAATACATATAAAGGAGGTATCAGCAACCTAATCCTCACAACAGGGAAATCAAATAAAATATGTGAACTGAATCTATGTACAGTGTAATGTGCTATAACCTGCCACAGACCATAAATATGTGAATTGGAGTACTGCAGTAAACATAGAGTTAAGGTGTCACTGTAATAAAGATATAAAGTCCCCAGGACCCTATACAGTGTATGTACACATGAATGACGGATACCAGACACATATATAACCTGTAATGAGTAAGATGTCGTTGACAAAATGCAGATATAATGCTAGATAACCAATAAACAATGTTAACCGCAGCACAGCCCAACTAAGTAATTGTAAGCAATATGTAGGGAAGCCAATATAATATGCCAACAGGTACACCTCTTTAAGCAGTGCCAACTTGAAGTAAGCAGGTGTGCCCATAGCTTAGCCTTTTCAAAACCGGCCAGTTACAGAAAAGTGTGGAATCCGGCCGTACTTAAATCGAAGAGGAGGGAATACAGCTCATAACTCGTTGTAGCATCCCCCTGCAGGCAGAATGGCTAGAGTGGGAGAAGGCAGTCGCTTTAGAGCGCAGCACTGGGGCATCCAGGAGTCCAAATTCATAGTATGGTTCCTGGTAAAGCACCATGACAGGAGACTACTGCAGGGCCAGTACCAGGGCTCGCAGTACAAAACGGAGGCTTGGGACAGTCTCGCCCGTGACCTCACTGGTGCCACATGTATCCCACGGACTGGTGAGTAGGTCAGGCATCATCATGCAAACCTGAAGCGGCAGAGGGGGGATGTGCTGGAACAGTGGATCCAGGAAACAAGGCAGATGCAGAATGCCCCAGAACTGAGTAAGTACTCCTTCCACTATGTAGTTAATAATTGCCTAGCTTGTGTATACTATGGATAGGTATGGCTAAATATCATTGTACTTCTCTGACAGCTGCAGATGAGTGTGCTGCGAACCAGCAAGCCTATGATGCTAGGCTGCAAATGGATGCATTGCGAGGCAGGTTAGTAAATAGCCTGCATTTAGTGTCATAGCAAATAAATGTAAGAGCCTCAGAAAGTTTTGTACCAGTATTTTGAATTGTGTAATATGCTGCAAATAAAGGTGTAACCCCTGCATTGCTTCTGTTTACTCTGCAATCATATGTTGTTGTACTGTTGCAGTTATTAAATAGTACTGTTGTAGTAAGCAGTGTTACCCACACTGTGGTATGCAGATAAAATGTGTATGAAGTGCTGTATAACAATGTCGGACGTGCAAAACAGGTCAGACATATTAGATGAAATACATTGTGAAGCCTCACAGCAATTGCTTGATAGCATAGTGTACAGTGATCTTAACTGTAATGCTTTTGTCACACAGCAGGGCTTTGGATACCAGGAGTGCCAATGAGTTGTATGCATAATCATTCCACACAACTGCACACAGTTAGAATGTTCAGTGAGAAAGCTGTATGCATATATACACCTAAGAACTGTACATATTATGCTAGAATGCTCAAATAGAAAGTGGTATGCATATTCATACCCCTCAACTGTTCCAATATGCCCTGTATGTCCTAATAAATGGCCCACATCACCTGCCTTTTGCCCTGTTCCCCTGACAAATTAGTGTGATGATCCAGGAAATGTATGCAGCTATAAATGACATAACTGATAGTCAGATTTGTACATAGTCAGAGAATGTACATGCAAACATACCTGGCATCCCAGCATCTCACCCAAAGTGTATGACAGCAGTCAGCAGTCTCAAAACATGTTGCATTAACACCTGCATCTTATAGGTTCATAGGTAGATACTAGGCTATCTGCCCAAGGGCATTTATAAGCCTAGCCCGTAATTGTCGGCTTTCACCGCCCCATATATTAGTTAGCTGCGCCTCTGTCAAGCAGAGCTATAGACATGATCCCCGGGGTGTGTACTTTATATTTCCCATCCACTTGTCAAGGTTCTTCTTGAAGAGTAATATTGAGGTGCTCTGTATTCTCATCCAGAAAAAACAAGGTCATTGTTCCCCTCTACTCATCACTCATTAGACCCATTATAGAGTACAATGCCCCTTTTGGTATGTACCTCACAAGACATCTACAACAACTGGAAAGACCACAGAAATACCTCACAAAGAGGATTACTGGCCTCAAATAGATGCCCTACGCAGACCGTCTCAAAAAACTACAGCTTTACTCCATCTCATATTGCCTACTCAGGGGGCGATCTCTGCCTAACATACAAAGCTATGTCAAACCCAGAGCTGTTGGACATGCTCCACTTAAAGAAATCCCAATCCCTCTGAGCTACATGCTCTAGGGACCTAAACCTTGTCGCCACAATAAACAGAACATGCTGGAGGGATAGATTCCTGTCCCAGAGACTTCCCATACTCTGGAACAGACTACCTATCTATGTCAAACAGAGCTCCTCATTAGCACTCTTCAAGAAAAATCTTGATGATTGGATGGGAAATGGGAAATTCACCCCAGGGATCACTTCTGTGGCTCTGCTTGACAGGGGCACAGGAAAATAATTTTCTTGGGTGGCGAAAGCCAGGGTACATTTTATGGCTAGGCTTATATAGGCCCTAGGGCCAATAGCCTAGTACCTACCTATGAACCTATGAACCTAATGTAATTATGGATTTTGTTCCAAAGCGTTGGGAGTCTCTGTGACAGGAATTTGTCCCTCCAGCATGTTCTGTTTATTGTAGTGTCGAGGTTTAGCTCACTGGAGCGTGTGGCTCATAGTGACTTGGATTTCTTTAGGTGGAGCATGTCCATCAACTCCAAGTTGAACATGGCTTTGTAGGTTAGGCAGAGATCACCTCTGAGCAAGCGGTATGCCACTAAGTAAAGCCTGAGTTTTTTCAGTCTGGCTGCGTATGGCATATGTTTGAGGCATGTGATCCTCTTGGTGAGGTACTTCTGTGGTCTCTCCAGCTGCTGGTGGTGTCTTGTGAGGTACATCCCAAAGGGGAATTGTACTCTATGATGGGTCTGATGAGTGACGAGTATAGGGGCACTATTACCTCTTTATTTCTAGATGCGAACCCTTTAGTAATTAGATGGGCTTCATAGAAGGATTTCCTAACTACTTTGGCGATGTGATTGTCAAATGAGAGATTACTATCTACCTGAGTCCCCAGGTCTCTTATTACCTTTTCAGAATTAAGGGGGCTGCCACCAATGTGGTAGTTCGTGGGTGTTTTGTTATTCCCAAACGGGATGACTGCATTTTTTGGCATTTAACTTGAGACCATGACTTTGACATCATGTGGCAGTCTCGGTGAGGCCCTTCTGGCTCCCAGCTTGCAGTCATCAGCAAATTTGGTCAGCCATAGACCTTTTGTGTTTGCCTGTACTTCTGAGAAATATATGCCGAACAGTAGCGGGCCCAAGACTGAACCCTGGGGGAAACCACTTGTGACTGGTTTAGAGTCGGACATGGATCCCACTATTCTTACCGAGTGGGTTCTGTCTGTAAGCCAGCTGGCAATCCATCTCGTGATGTAGGGGTTTATGTTTAGGCTGATGAGTTTGTCTATGATACCTGAGTGAGGAGTGGTGCTGAAAGCCTTGGCAAGGTCTAGGTAGGCTGTATGAACCACCTTACCCTCGTCAATGGCTTTGGTGACTGTTTTGAAGAAGTCATCCAGGTTCAGTAGGCATGATCTGCCCTTAACATAGGTGAACTGAGTTGGGTCAAGTGTTTGGAGGTCTCCTATGTCCTTGTTAATGAGTTCCATGATGATACGCTCCATAGCCTTGCAGACCAGGCTGGTCAGGCTTATAGGGCGATAGTTACCGGGGTCAGTTGTTGCTCCCCCTTTGTGAAGTGGAATAACTGTTGCTGCGCACCATTCCAAGGGCACGTAGCCTGTGGATAGGCTGAGGTTGAAAAGTTTCTTTAGGAGAGGGCCTAGTTCATCTTGCAGTTCGTGCAGGACGCAGCCTGGGACTCCATCTGGCCTCATTGATGCTGTGTTTTTGGCTTTTGTAAGGGCTATTTTTACTTGTGCTTCTGTGATTTCAGGGATGCTGGACTCTTTGTGTATTACTATGGGTCCTTTTGGGGGTGATAGTGGGGTGAAGTTGGCACTAAATCTATCTGCCAGGATGTTGACAATGTCTGTAGGTTCTGTATATTTTGTGCTATTTTGCACCAGCTCGGCACATATCTGTGATTTACCACTTAGATTCTTTACATAGCCATAGAAGGCCTTGTGGTTGTCTTTTAAATCCTTGGCTATCTTTCTTTCGAAATTTGCCTTGGAAGATTTTATAAGGGACCTAAGTTTTTTACTAATACTGGTCAGGGATGTCTTCCCTTCTTGGGATTTGCTTTTTTCTGGACTAATTTTCTCCTTCTATTGTATAGTTTGTTGATTGCCGAGGTCCACCAGACTGGTTTCCTTCTCGTGGAGGAGTGAGTCTTGGTTTTACTAGGGATGGCATGATCCATACATCCTTGTAGGTGTTGATAGAGTGCATTTGTAAAGACTTCTGCATTTTGGGCAGAGTTATCCCTAGGTTTGGGGGTATGAAGCTACCCACCTCAGTCTTGAGCTGTGTGAAGTTGGCTTTGGGAAAGTTTTTCACTGAGGTTTCCTTGTGTGGTGGAGATGGTGGGGTGTGGACATCCAGTGTGATTAGTTTATGGTCAGATCTAACCAGTGACTGCTTTACCTCCGGTGTGGAGCACCTGTCGCTCATGTTGGTGATGACCAGGTCTAGTATGTTTCCACCTCTGGTTGGGGAGTTTACCAGCTGATCCAAGGCATTTCAGTAGATAAATTCCAGGAATCGCTGGGTCTGGGAGTTAGTACGAGAGTAGTTTTCCCAGTTGATGGAGGGGTAATTGAAATTGCCCAATATCAGGGTGTTTTGTAGAACCTTAATGTTTTCCAGTGTCTCCAGGAAGGTTGAGTGTTGATCCTGGGACATGGAGGGTGATCTGTAGCAAGCCACAAATTACATTTCAGTTTTGCCTTGTGTTAGTTGCACATGGATGATCTCTGTAGTATCATGTTGGGCCATTAACCTGGAGGTGTGGGTATCCTTGATGAATATGGATACTCCCCCCTCCTTTTGTTGCTCGGTCCGTGTTCTGTGGCCGAAATGTGTGGTATGAGTTGTAGCCCGGTAGTGCTGGGGTGATCTCTGGAGCCTTGAACCAGGTTTCAGTTACTGCACAGATGTCAACATTCTCCATACTGAGGAGTGCTTCGAGTGCATGCATTTTGAGATTTAAACTCCTGGCTTTGAGTAGCATAACCCTCATTTTCTTGTTTTTTTGTGCTGGTTATGGTGGCCTATTTGACTTTTGGGCCTTGCCTAAAAAAGGCACAATGGGGACAGCAAGAGCCTTGGCCAGTATTCGGAAGCCTAGGGGTGACAGGTGCAAGCCGTCTCTTGCGAAGCAATGAGGCTTGTTGAGCATGTCATCCCAGGCTGACAGACACTGGATCCCCTTTGAATGACACCAGAAGTTTAGCCAATTGTTGAAGCTGATCATTTTTTCTTTATACTGTGGTATCATTCTTGGTGAGGACAGAATGCTACTCAGGGTCAGAGTCATACCCACCTGGTTACATGATCAGAGAGCTTTTCCATGTCTCTTTTCATGTAGTCCAGGGAGGTACGTCTCAGGTCATTCACACTAACATGTACGATGACAAAGTCATATTTGTACTTGTTCTGGAGTGACCTGAGTGCTTGTGTTATGTTGCGGATTCTGGCTCCTGACAGGCAGCTTACCGTAACCTTCTCCTTTCCAGTCTGGTGAATGGGACATCAGTGTGCCTGACTATGGAGTCTCCTATTACTAGTTTGTTAGGTATGCTATTTGGCCTTAAGGGCTGAGAGTGTGTGGCACACTGAGTTTGTGGTTTATGTGTTGTTTGGTTGGTGATGTGATGTACTGGTGTGGGTTGTTTGAGAGTCTGCCTTGGAGGTCTTTGTTTCTTTGGTAAGTTATTAGTTAGAGCCTCCGAGTATAATTTTGTGTGTTTGTGTATCTTTTGCCTGTGCTTGTATAGTTGGTCTATGTGAGACTGGAGGTGTGATGCAGGTGCTGACCTTCTCCTCTTGACTGACTTTCAGTCATGGGTGGAGAGAGCTTAGCCTCCAGTTTGGCTATATAGTTACATCTCTCACATGCATTAGAGTTGAGTGGTAGGAGCAGAGGGTTGTCTGTGTACATGAGGCAGTTGTGACATTGACCCATGATACCCAGATTCACTAGCTGGACAGGAGAATACACTGGTAATTGCCCTTTGGTCGTGCCTGAATAATAGGGTGGGTTGTTATGTACCTTTGGCTGGTTGGGATGAATAAAGAGCCTTGCCCTGCTGGACAATCTAGTGCTGGAGTTGTGCTTACTGTTAGCTTTAGCTAGTGCTGGGCGTTAGGTGTGTGGTTGAGTGCTTAGGTTGAGAGTTTAAAGAGTTCCAAGGGAAAAATTGAAGTGTAGACTTTGTGGTGCCGGGAAAAGTTTAACCCTAGCTAACCCACACTACTCGGTGCGCAAAACCATGCAAACATGGTTTATATGGCAGGGAAATGAAAGAGATAGAAATTAGCCCAAAATGGCCAATAGACTACAAAGTTCTGTGCTGGAACCACTCCTGCAGGGATAGATAGGCTGCTCAAAGCTCATCTCACTCACAGGTGAACAGTGTAATAGTGTATTGGCATATACTCTTCATATGTTATGCTCATAATTTTTGGGGGAAGCAGAATGTGTGATTGCTATGGCCCATATTATACTCAGATATGAACACTTCAGATGCTCTATACACACATGTATATATGTATGTGTGTGTGTATGTGTATATATATATATATATATATATATATATATATATATATATATATATATATATATATATATATGTATATGTCTATAGATATATAATATATATTGCATAAGTTTATCTGTACCTCCATAGATATGTAGATGTTTTAACCTATCTATATATCTACATATATATGTATATCTCTATATATCGACATGTATCTCTCTCTCTCTCTCTTTATATATATATATATATATATATATATATATATATATATATATATATATATATATATATATATATATATATATATACAGAGAGAGAGAGAGAGAGAGCATACAACTTTCATTGGGTACATGACGGTTTGTCCTATTTCCACACAATCCTCCCTTTTGTGTTTTATCCTGTCTGAATACACAGCTGGCATAGATACATCTCAGGTAGCTTAGTGGCAGGTTACTCAGAGGATGGTGTACATGGTTGCGGGTTCTAATCCTGAAAGGGGTTATTATTTTACCTCTCAGAGTAGGCACTGGTAGGGAAAGTGTGAATAATGCACATTTAAGTGGTTGTAAGCAGGTTTGCCCGTGGACTGCTTGACGTTAAGCAAAGGTTAAACCTGTGAAGTGCTTATTCGTTTAACCGTGTTTAAGCACCGTGTACCATCGCGCAAACCAGCGCAAAGCCGCTTACAACTGCTTAAAAGTACTTTAATCCTCCTGCAGCCAACAGTCCTTATTCTGGCCCTCAAAATAAATTAACAGCCCTGGAACCCGGGACCATGAACACCACAGTCACTGACTTTACTACTAAGGCATCTGAGATATGTACAGATGTTATGGTGTTTAGAATATACATTTTATTACAGGCATTCCTCACTACTG
Source organism: Protopterus annectens (assembly GCF_019279795.1). Taxonomy (NCBI): domain Eukaryota; kingdom Metazoa; phylum Chordata; order Ceratodontiformes; family Protopteridae; genus Protopterus; species Protopterus annectens. The sequence goes on along the minus strand of NC_056726.1, from coordinate 630,808,689 downwards.
AAAACAAATGTGACAGTCAGTTGGTGTACATATGTATGATGCATGTTAATGATCATATGTTTGTGGAATTAGGTATTGCACTGTGACATGACAGGGTGTATTATGGATGAGAATGGCTCTTGTTTTGTGTCCTTTTTATATTGTTCCCATACTCCATGTGTGCCCCTCCAGTTCACTTATTGAACATCCCATCCAGGCTCTCCTTGATGCATGATTCATTACCCATCATTCCTCCCCACCACAGTCCCCACATACACCACCATCCCTTCTATGGTGAATTAGGTTAATATTAATAATTATAATACCAGAGCGGCATGTGTTTTGTATACACTTCAATTCCTTTGGATTGCTTCTGTGTCACAAAGTGTGTTCATAGATGTTTATATATATGGCTATAGATGTAACTGTATGTATATATATATATATATATATATATATCTATGTGCAAACATCACTGACATGTATATATATATATATATATATATATATATATATATATATATATATATATATATATATATATATATATATATACATTTAGTATCAATTTGTAACAGTTATACATGTGTAGACTTGTATATGTTGATTGACAAACTACAGTACATTACAGTGTATTGTACATATGTACGCAAAGTAACTGTCCCATTTGTGGTCAGTACTGTGGAATGCCCATAATATAAGGTGTAGTCTAAAGACCATGAAACACGTATACAGCTCAGATGGCTTAGTGGTAAGTCCCATGACTATAGTGTACATGGTCCATTGTTCAACACCTGCAATGCTTTAAAAATGTTTTTTACACCATAATAAGGTTCATTTAAGCTGTGGTAAGCATGTTTAAAAGTGTTTGTGTGACATTAAAGCAGCAGTTAAACAGTTAAACTTTAAAATGTATAACCTGTGCACGCAAACACGGCCACATCTGCTAAATACTCAGGATATATACATTTCAGTGAAATAACATCTCACTGTGTGCTGACATAACATTACAATCTCTGTTGACTTTACTCTCCAGCACACATGGGTTTATATGGGTTTTTCAAATGCTTATTATACTGACGAATACTACCTATATATGCAAGCTGTGGTTAAGGTATACTTTTTAACATAAAGTAAACCGAACCACGAAATATCCTCAGTGCAATGCTGCCAATATAACACACTGCCAAAGCAAAAAAAGCAAAAGGAATAAATAAATAATTTCTTAAAGTTTGGACTTTTGCTTTGGCAGTGTGTTATATTGGCAGCATTGCACTGAGGATATTTCGTGGTTCGGTTTACTTTATGGTTCACCATTTTTGTTTATTGGTTTCTTATTCATTTCTTGGTTTGGATACTTTTTAACATGATAAACATCCCTGACTTTATTGGGATTTGAACCTCAAATCCACAGATACTATGCAAATGCAGTCATTACACTATTGACATTAAAGTTGCTTCTGTCTATTTCCTATTTAGATGATTTCTATGTGTAAGCTAGGCTAAGCAAAGGGCAGAGGCGCCCAAACCCACTGAGCTTCACTTACTCTTGAAATAAAAACATATAACAAATGAAATGAGAGACTATAAATTACATTCCTAACTACATTAGGCATAGCTGCTCACTGACACACTTCAAGGAAAACCTTGATGTGTGAATGGGTAACAGAATATATACCCCTGGGATCATGTGTCCCAGAACCATACAGCCAGGGGTGGGAGAGCCCCTCCAGTTTTATAGCTGCAAGACCTGTTGGGGAAATTGAATGGTGTTGATTTTTCATTGTAACATGCCCTCTTTAGATCACTAAGTGCCCCTAATACCATCCACCACCCCAGTCTCCAACAGCTTGCGGCAACTCTGTCTAGAATCACTTAATTGGCTATGATTGACAGAAGCTCAGTTACTTCATAAGTGGTGCGGAGAAAGCCAACAACACATTGTAGCTATGCTTCTAATTGCCCTTGGGCAGATAGCCTACTACCTGTCTGTGAACCTCTAAAGTGCAGGCCATCGCAACCTTAATTTGTGAATAAACAGAGCTTTCAGATCACAGTATACAGTGAAATATCACTGTGTAGTCAGAAAACAGTTAAGTACAGCAAGAACATACAGAACACTGATACTTAATCACTCCAAAAGCCTATCTTGGAAGCTAGAAGACTTGTATAAGTTTAAGGCTTTCTATTGCTTACCAGTAGGTTACCTAGAGGAAAGATGAGAAACAAGCACAGATGGGAAACATGCATGCAGCACTACCATACCAGCTTATGTGTCAGCCTTAGGCTTTGGAATACTGGCCAAGGCTATTGGCGACCCCATAGTGCCTTTTTTAGGGAAGTCTCAAACGTGAATCCTACCTCTGTAAACAGCACAATAGCAGAATCAATGAGGGTTATTCTACTCAACACCAGGGGTTGTGATCACAATATGCACGCACTCACAGCACTCCTCAGTATGGACAACGTCAGCATATGTGCAGTAACTGAGACCTGTTTTAAGGCTCCTGAGAGCAGACCAGCACTACTAGACTACAACCCATACCACACATTTTGGCCACAGAACATGGACTGACACAGACATGGAGGGGGTGTATCCATATTCATCAGGAATTCCTACACCTCCAGGTTAGTGGGGCAGCATGATACCTCTGAGATCATCCATGTGCAGCTAACGTCAACCACAACTGCAATGTAAACTGTGGCCTGCTACAGATCACCCTCCATGACCCAGGACCACCACTTCTCCTACCTGGAGACAGTGGAAAACATGACAGTCCTACCACACATCCTGGTATTGGTCGATGTCAACTACCCTGCCATTAACTGGGAAACGTACTCAAGTACTCACTTCCAGGCCCAGCGCTTCCTGGAATTTATAACCTCATATGCCCTGTATCAGGTGGTAAACTCCCTAACGAGGGGTGGAAACATACTAGAAGTGGTAATCACCAACATGGGTGACAGGTGCATCACAGCAGAGGTAAACCGGTCACTGGTTAGAACTGACCATGAATTATTCACTGTTTCCATACCCAACCATCTCTCCCACCCATGGAAACCACAGTGTATACCTTTCCTACAGCTCAATTCTCACTACTAGTGACAGGGGTGGGGGGTTATGCAGCCCCCACTCTAAGGGAAAACACTGCTCAAGATACAGGCAGATTTACAAATGCACTCTATAAGCACCTACAAGGATGTATGGATTGTGCCATCACTGGTAAACCAAGACTCACTCCTCATAGACAAGGACACCAGTCTGGTGAACCCCTGCAATAAACAGGCTGTACAACAGAAGTAGGACCGTAGTCCAGAAAAACAGCAAATCTCAAGAAGGGCAGACATCCGTGACCAGTATTAGTAAGCAACTAGGTCCCTCATGAAATCATCCAAGGCTAACATCAACAAGAAAATAGGCAAGGATTCGAAAGATAACCACAAAGCCTTCTTTGGCTATGTCAAGGATCTAAGTGGTAACACAAAGATTTGCACTGTGCCGGTGCAATATAGCACAGAATATACTGGCCCTACTGATATTGCCAACATCCTTGCAGATACATTCAGTGCAAACTTCACCCCCTAAAGAGCCCACAATAATGCCCAAAAAGTACAGTATCCCAGACATCAGAGACACACAGGTGGAAGTGGCCCTCTCTAACAGCAATACACAGAGTGTCAGTGGAGGCAGATGGTGTCCCAGACTGCATCTTGCAAACATTACAAGACAAACTGACCCCCCACCTAATTAAGCTTTTCAACCTCAGCCTCTCCACAGGCTACATGTCCATACAATGGCACGTGGCAACTGTTATTCCACTCCACCAAGGTGGAAACACAACTGACCATGGGAACTACCACCCCATAAGCCTGACTAGCCTGGTTTGCAAAGCTATGGAGCGCATCCTCATGGCACTTATTAACAAAGACATTGGTAATCTCCAAACACTTGACCCAACCCGGGTCAGCTTGGTTGAGTGCAGTTCATGCCTACTGAACCTGTTTGACATCTTTCAGACAGTCACCAAGACGTTAGATGAGGGAAGAGGTGGTTCACACATACTACCTGGAACTTGCCAAGGCTTTTGACACCATTCCCCACTCGGATATTATTGATAAACTCACCAGCCTGTACATACACCCATGCTTCACAAGATGGGTTGCCAACGGGCTTACACACAGAACCCACATGGTACGACTAGCGGTCTCCAGGTCCAACTCTTAACCAGTCATGACTGGTGTCCCACAGGACTCAGTCCTGGGACCCCTACTGTTTGGCATATACTTCTCAGAGGTACAGGCAAACACAGGTGGACTACGGCAGACGATGTTTGGCAATGACTGCAAACTGGGAGCCATACTTAACAGTTCAGCTGACACAGACATCCTTCAAGGGGGCTCACAGAGACCAACACAGTGTGTCAAAGTCATGGCCTCCAGCTAAGTGCCACAAACTGCATGGTCATTCCATTGTGGAATATTAAGCACCCACATATTAAAACATAAGTGGCAGGCACTTTAATACAGACAGGGTAATAGGGTATCTGGGAACTAAGGTAGATAGTGATCTCTCCTTTGACAATCATATCTCCAAATTAGTTAGGACATCCTTCTATGTAGGCCATCTGATTACTAAAGGGTTCGCATCTAGACATACTGAGGTTATAGTGCCCCTTTACTCATCACTCATCAGTCCCATCATAGAGTATAACAACCCATTTGGGATGTACCTCAGAAGACACATCCAACAGCTGGAAGGTCCACAAATGTACCTCGCCAAGAGGATTACTGGCCTCAAACATATGTCCTATGCAGCCAGACTGAATAAACTCCTGGTTTACTCAGTGGCATCTCCTTTACTCAGAGATGATATCTGCTGGCCATAAAAGCCATGTCGAACTCAGGATTAATGGATATGCTCCACCAATGGGAATCCATGTTACAGTAAGCCACATGCTGTAGTGAGCTGAACCTTACCACAACAATAACTGGAAGATGCTGGAGGGACGGATTCCTGTCACAGAAACTTCCCATACTTTGGAACAACATTCCTAATTACATTATATAGAGCCCCTCACTGACACTCTTCAAGAGAAACCTTAAAGAGAGGATGGGGAACAGTAGATACACCCCTGGGATTCTGCCATTGGCTCTGCTCCACAGAGGGACAGTTAATGAATCAATGGGGTGGCAAAAGCTGATACATTTTGGCTAGGCTTATGAATGCCGTCAGGCAGTTAGCCAAGTACCTACCTATGAACCTATACATACAGTATCAGCACATGCTGATAGTTTAATTTATTGTTCAGGTGTTGACTTACCTTGTGCCAATAGCAGTTGTGTGTGCAATAGTTGAGTGCTGCCTATGTTGGATGCACACAGTAGACTGCCTATACATGACAATTTACAGGTAGTCTTGTGTGTGTGCCATCCATTTTTACTGTGTGTGCAGGTGGAGAAAGGTGTCAGTCCCTAGGTGCCTACACTGTCAGTGTGTGTGCTATACGTTCCCTCCTTGTCAAGGCATGGGCATACTGGGCACACCTCCGTCTGCCTACTGGGGCTGGCTCAGGGTGTTTGTGGTCTTAGTATCTCTTTGCCTGTGGGGCCATGGCAATGGTGGTGGGCTGTGAGGGCCTTCACCATTCTGTCCCTGCTGCAGCTGTTTCCCACAGGATCATATTGGGTAGCATGGCACATACTATGAAGATGTGGTCACACGTGCCTGGAGAGTACTGCAAGGCTCCACCAGATATGTCCAAGCAATGGAACCGTGATTTAAGCATCCCAAACACACGCTCTATGATGATTGTGGTTTGTGCGTGTGCCTTATTATGGTGTTCCTGCATGGGTGTGTGTGCATTTCTGATGGGAGTCATCATCCATGGTTCCATTGCATAGCCAGCATCCCCCACCAGGTGGCCATATGAGATGGCCCCCTGGCAAATACCTCATACAGCTGTGAGGCATGCCAGATGTGGGAGTCGTGATAGCTTCCAGGGCTGCCAGCAGACACATCCATGATAATGCCCTGGGCATTGCACATGACCTGGCAGTTGATGGAGGGCTATCCCTTGCGGTTTATGTAGCACCTACCCTGCTATCCGGGTGGTGACTTGATGTGTATGTGTGTGCAGTCTATTGCACCCAGTACCTCCGGGAATTCTGCCACACGGTGGAAGACACGTATATTGCTGGCCAACTCCTCCTGCATTTGGGGGAAGTATATGTGCTCATTGGCATATGATAACATGGCATCCAGGAACTGGTGAAGTACCCTGGATGCTGATGCCTGTGAGATCCCCATGATATCCCCAGTTGGCCTTTGAAAGGTACCTGTAGCTAGTATTCTCAGGCTTACACATACCTTCATATCCACTGGGATCAGTTCCCCTCTGGTTGTTCTGGCTCTGAGGCGTGGCTGGCACAGCTCCACAAGTTGCTGTAGAGTGTCCCTGTCCACTCTATAATGCTCTACTGTCTCTAGGTCATGTAGCCCCTGGTAGGTTATCCTGGGTCTGAACACTCTTCTCGTACTCTGGTGCTTGAGGTGGTTGTGTGCATCATCCTCCACACTACCTTCAGTCTCATACTAAAAGTTCCCCGTCTGTATACACCAATGGTGCAGAGTGTATGGGAATAGACAAGTGTGTGTGAGGGGCTTTCACACTTTATACTGTTTTGCTATGGATACTGCTGATGTCATTGGGTGTGTATCAGCAATTCCAGCTGCAGGGTATCTTAATTCATAGGTTCATAGGTTTATAGGTAGATACTAGGCCATCAGCCCTGGGGCCTATACAAGCCCAGCCAAAAAGGTACCCTGGCTTTTGCCACCCAAGAAAATTATTTTCCTGTGCCACTGTCGAGCAGAGCCACAGAGGTGATCCTCGGGGTGAATTTCCTATTTCCCATCCAATCATCAAGATTTATTTTGAAAAGTGCTAATGAGGAGCTTTGTTTGATATAGATAGGTAGTTTATTCCAGAGTATGCGAAGTCCGGCATGTTCTATTTATTGTGGTGACAAGGTTTAGGTCCCTAGAGCATGTAGCTCGGAGGAATTGGGATTTCTTTAAGTGGAGCATGTCCAACAGCTCTGGGTTTGACATAGCTTTGTATGCTAGGCAGAGATCACCTCTGAGTAGGCGAAATGCGACGGAGTAAAACTAGAGTTTTTTGAGACAATCTGCGTAGGGTATCTGTTTGCAGCCGGTAATCCTCTTTGTGAGGCATTTCTGTGGCCTTTCCAGTTGTTGTAGATGTCTTGTGAGGTATATACCAAAAGGGGCATTGTACTCTATAATTGGTCTAATGAGTGATGAGTAGAGGGGAACAGTGACCTCTTTTTTTCTGGATGAGAAATCTTTTGTGATGAGGTGTGCCACGTAGAAGGATTTCCTGACTACTGTGGCAATGTGATTATCAAAGGAGAGACTACTGTCCACCTGTGTCCCAAGGTCTCTTATCACACTTTCGGTGTTAGGTATACTACCGCCTATGTTGTAATTAATGGGTACAGAGTTTTTACCAAAGGGGATGACAATGCACTTTTTGGCATTGAGCTTGAGGCCATGGCTTTGACATCAGGCATCTGTCTCAGTGAGGCCCTTTTGTAGGATGTCCACATCGTTAGGAGTTTTGATTATGGCTCCTAGTTTGCAGTCATCTGTGAACTTCATTAGCCAAAGACCTTCTGTGTTAGCTTGTACTTCAGAGAAGTAGATACCAAACAGGAGAGGACCCAGGACTGAACCCTGTGGTACTCCACTTGTCACTGGTCTGAAGTCGGATTTGGAGTCTGCTACTTTCACTGTGTAGGCTCTGTCAGTGAGCCATATGGCAACCCATCTTGTGACATAGGGATTTATACCTAGTTTAGTGAGTTTATCTATAATTCCAGAGTGGGGGATGGTGTCAAAAGCCTTGGCAAGATCTAGATAGGCTGTGTGAACCACCTTACCCTTGTCTATGGCTTTGGTGACTGCTTCAAAGAAGTCTATCAGGTTTAGGAGACATGATCTGCCTTTTACAAACCCGAATTGGGTGGGGTCCGGAGTTTGGAGATCACCAATGTCTTTGTTTATAAGTTCCATGATGATACGTTCCATGGCCTTGCAGACCAGAATCGTCAGGCTAATGGGGCGGTAGTTCCCAGGGATTGTGGTGGCTCCCCCTTTGTGGAGTGGGATAACCGTCACTGTGCGTCATTCAGCAAGCACAAAGCCTGAGGTGAGGCTATGATTGAACATGGTACTTAGGTGGTGTGCCAGTTCATTCTGTAGTTCGTGTAGAACGCAGCCTGGGATGTTGTCTGGTCCCATGGATGCTGTGTTCTTGGCTTTGAAGTGTGGTTTTACCTGTGCAGCTGTGATTACAGGAACTTTGCATTCTTCCGGTATAGAGATGGGCTCTTTAGGGGGTGAGAGGGGGGGGTAAAGTTAGCACTAAACCTATCTGCCAGGATGTTGGCAATATCAGTTGGGTCTGTATATTAAGTGCCATTGAGATGTAACTCAGAGCAGATCTGAGTGTTGCCATTGAGATTCTTGACATAGCTATAGAATGCTTTGTGGTTGTCTTTAGAATCAGTGGCAGTTTTGTTTTCGTAACTAGCTTTGGATGATTTTATCAGGGATAGCAGCGTCTTACTGAGGCTGACCAGGGAGCTCCTCCACTCATGGGATTTTACTCTCTTTTGCAACAGTTTCTTCCTTCTGTTGTACAGTTTGTTTATGGCAGGGGACCACCAGATTGGCTTCCATTTTTTGGAGGATAGCGTCTTGGTTCTGTTTAGGATAGCACGATCCATGCACTCATGTAAGTGCTTATAAAGTGCAATTGTGTAGGATTCAGTAGTCGTAACTGTATTGTCCATCTGCGTGGGTGTCATGAAGTTTACCACTTGTGTCTTAAGAAGCATGAAGTTGACTTTGGAGAATTTTTTTACCATGGTTTCCTTAATGGGGGGGGGGGGTGCGGGCAGGATGTGGATATCTAGGGTAATTAGCTTATGGTTGGATCGGACCAATGAGGCATTGACTTCAGGTGTGGAACACCAGTCACTCATGTTGGTAATGACTAGATCTAGGATTTTGTTGCCCCTGGTGGGGGTGTGGATAAGTTGATTCAGGGCATTGGAGATTATGAATTCCAGAAAGTGTTGTGCGAAGGAGTTGGTTCATGAGTAGTTATTCCAGTTAATGGTGGGGTAGTTGAAATCACCCATTATTAGGGTGTTTGGTTGAACCCTAATATTTTCCAGTACATCAAGAAAAGAGGAGTGGGAATCCTGGGGCATGGTGGGTGATTTGTAGCAAGCTACAATTTGGATTGCAGTTTTGCCCAGAGTTAGTTGCACTTGGATAACCTCGGCTGCATTATGCTGAGCAACTAGCCTGGAGGTGTGAATATCCTTAATGAATATGGACACACCTCCGCCTTTGGTGTTCTGGTCCAGGTTACATGGCCGAAAAGTGTGATATGAGTTATAGCCTAGTAGTGCAGGGGTGCTCTCTGGAGCCTTGAACCAGGTCTCAGTCACTGCACAGATATCGATGTTCTCCATTTTATGGAGTGCCTCGAGTGAGTGCATTTTGAGATTTAGACTTCTAGCATTGAGTAGCATCACCCTCAGTTTTTGCTTGCCTGTTCCTGTTATGGTGGTGAATTTGTCATTTGAACCTTGCCTAAAAATGTTATGGGTTTTACAGTGAGTACTGCAATTGTGGGGCCTTTAGTGTGGAGTTATGCTTGCCTGCCTTGATTAATCTGTTGCCCTTTAATTCACTTTTAAACCTGGATCCCCATTATCAGGCATGCATCCACCTGCCGTCTTCCTTGATTTGTACTTTCCCTACCCAGGCATGTTTTGCAAAATGTGTGTTGTAGTTGATATACTGCAAATCTGCTTTGTTCTGCTGTGACACTTTACTGTTTTCTTTGCAGTACAGCCCCTCCCCTTTCCTGTTCTGCAGGTAGCTGCTTGCAGCCTTGTTAGCTGTTGTCAATGGCCCACTGTAGGTTCCTAGGTGTTAATGAGTCATTTGTACTCCAATTTCCCTGCTGCAGCATTTCCTTATTTCTTTCCTATATCCTTCCTGTTCCAGCTCCGGTGCGCACAGCGCAAACCCGTTTACTGGGTTTAAGCGCGTTTTCATCTCCGTTCACATGCATACTTGGTTACCTTGTGTACTTTCAGCTAAGCAAAGCTATAGCCAGTTCAACACACCCCTATCTTGCAGCTTTGCTTAGCTGCGGGCAAACCGGATTAGCATTGCTCTAATGTGCTTACAGTAAAGGTGACACACCCCTCTCTTGATGTCATCTTTATCTCAAGGGCACATCTGGGTGTTATAACGCTATGCTGTGAGGTGCATCATTACACCAGCGCGGAATCTGTGATTCACTATTACTCCTCTCATTTGCATGGCATTGCCTATTAATTCCTAGCTACCACGCATAACACTGTCACAGCTCCTTAGCAACCCTTGCTCCATGGTGTGGTATAACATGCTTGCCATTCACTATTATGGGGAAATCATGATATGTGTTACATCGCTGTTTTATTTTCTATTTTTCTATTTTCCTTGCATTCCCGTTTGTGCGCCGCTGCCCTGCTGTTCCACTTCGCGACAGTGCAAATATAAATATTAAATGTTAATTTTATATTTTGTACATTTTTTATGCTAATGGCTATATATTTAGCCATTGCTATATATTAACAATATAATACATGTGTTTGGTCAGCTGTCATGGCTCCGATTTTATGTTTGCAACATTGTAAACTGTTTTTTACGGTTTACATTTCTGCATGCTTACACTACGCCTGCACCACTTCCTGGATCACTACATACCTTCATTTGCGTGCTACATTGCTGCACATAGGTTAATTAGCATACAGGACCCGGGTGCTATGTGGTCGTAGTGTACACAGGTAGTGCACGTGAGAACAGCTCATACCTGGATCGCTAGCCGGCCATATTTGGTGTTGGAATGCCGGCACTACTACGCTTGCACCTGGCGCAAGCTTCATGAATCCTGGGGTTTGTCCCTCTTAATTTAAATTGGCTGGTTTGAAGCCCAAGTGTTGTAGAATAACAAACATATGCATGGAACTAACTTAACAATGACTAGATACACTGTAATTCAGTACAAAACAGCAGCTCTTATAGCAGTTTGTAAAGCAGCTTAAACTTTAAAGTATTGTAGAAAAACAAATAAATATCACAGTAAACCTTCACAGTATAATGAGAATAAGCAATGCAAGTGCAAAATTGTACTTAAATTTATTTGTTTAGCCTTGGATAGCTTCAGATGCTTACAGATGTATTCCGATGTATTGTCAATACATGTACGTGTTTTGTGAGGGAAATTGAGATGGGGGCTGCAAGAGTATGACATTTTTGGGGTTGAAGGGTTTTAAGCATGATGGGACTCACCCATTGGCACATACTCAGAACATAGTTCAACACTGGCCTTGCAATACCACTTTTACTGAAAACAGTTGCCTACTGTATACATTACACTTATATGTCAATTTGCAAAAATTTTTTTAACACAGTAAGAAACCAGTAATGTCACCTTGGTCTGTTGCAGTGTTGTAACTATTGTTTTTTGAGTGACATTTGCTCAGTAAATTATGTGCCTAATATTAATTTGAGATTGTGGATAGAGATATATAACTGTTAGGCACACAGACAGTATGCTGGGTGGGAAAAGGGGTGAGTGGTGGTGTAAGGATTTGGGAGGGTCACACATGCACAGAGATGTTAATTACATGGTTTTCCACAAATGCGGATCAGTATCTAAGTAAGTGGGGAAGCAGAAATGCACCGCATTCTTTGATCAGGAGAATGTTGTGCTACTCTACGCCTTCCATCTCCATGGACTACAGCTCTTTGGCCTGCATGCTACTGACCAGGCATACTAGGGCCATTCTGGCAAGATGTGTTGGTGCATGTTAATGCATTTGGTGGCCGCAACCGTAATTATGAGATGGTAGACTACAGGTTCACTAACATCACATGTGGTACCAAACTAAGAACTGAACACCTACAGGAAGGTAGATCAGCAGGTGTGTGTGGGGGGGGGGTGTCATCAAGTGAACCACCTGTCAGAGAAATGGAGAAGTTTCTGTACTCTGTCAAAGGATTGGTATCTCAAGACAGTCCCGTACTATGGTACTGGTTGTTGGGGCAGAGTTTGAGTGTCCACCAAGACAGTGTACAGGAGATGCCCCAGCTATGTAGACCCTTTTCTTTATTAGACTACCTGTAATCCATTTGAAACCTTAGTCATTTCCCAAATTCTTAAAGCTGACTTATTTATGGGGGATTCTACCTCCATAGCCATCTGCACAAGTTTGCAGTTAGAATATTTATTTTGTTAATGTTAACATTTGTAAACCTCAATTTCATATACACTCCTAGTGCTGGGTCATACTTACACAGGATATTGTGCTTTGGTGTAGTCATAGATGACAGCACTGTGGAAGCACCTCCTCCTGAGAGGATTTGCAACCTCTGAACAAATTGACCAGGATGAGATGACACAGTCAGGGAATACAGACTATGTGTTGAACTCAGGGAATTTAACCACTGTACTCTCCTACATGGACCATGGACACAGCATCTATGCATGCCAATAACCCAGGACACACACATCACACAGGGAGGACAGGTTACTGGTAACGGTATCAGTCAAGGAAATGTGATAACCCGTGGTAGAAATATGTCAGAATCTGCCCTCAAGCAGCCACAGACAGAGAGGTGCACATGGGTGGGTGGGTAATAGTTCTCACAGTAAAAATAGTTTCCACCCCCCCTCAGGTTAGTGTATCAGTGGCCACAACGAATATGCATAAGATCATCATGGAAGCACAGTCAAATATCACAACTGCCATAGCAAAGTAAGTGAGGGTAATGCAGGACATTTGAGATAACCTGTGGAGTGCATGTCTCATACTTTTTTTGCTTGGATAGACTCAGTGACATATTGGAATGTAGTATGTCTTCTGAAACTTGTCTGCCCCTTGGTAAGGCCCATCCATGAAACTTGTCCACTGCTACCTCCACAGATGGTATCCATTGTGGCTGTGGACAGCCTAGATCACTCTCCCACATACTAGTGCTTCCATGGTTTCATCTGTTGCAGATGTGTCTATGCCCATGAGAGGTCATCCCAGTAATTGTGGCAGTCATAACAGTGGCATGTCTTGTAGCTGACATTGCTCATAGTCACACAGCATAACACCATCTGGCCAGGGTGGTGGTACAATCAATGCAACTCATGGTAGAGCTAGCCTCCTGCTGAGGCTGTGGCCAAGCAGAACCCGCATTCACACCATCACTGGCACTGCCTGCAGTAAATCACAGATACACAGACTTCCACAGACACTAGCATTTCACAAAGGCTTGTACATTAACCACTGCTACATAGACTGATAGGCAATAGACACAGCAGCATGTTTTAATTTAATAATCCTCAGCACTCACATGTTTCCCTGCTAAAGACACCCACTCCAGTATTCCCTTTCCCACTTGTGCAGCTGCAACTGGTGTTATCTGTGCCTTGCCTTTTTACATTATTTCTTGGTTTCCATATGTCTGATGATGAGTGCATGGTTTAGTATAGCTGATGTGGGTTTTGCATGCATCACTTTTACTGTAGCGTATCTCCTTTACTCTTGCCTACTATGTTCCGAAGGTATGTGGGAGCCACTGCTTGTTATACTTAGATCTACGCACCACTCCTCGACAAAAAAAAAAACAAAAAAAAAAACAGATATTCCTTCTACTAGCACACCAACCAGGTGGCCAAATGCATGACATACCCCTCCCACTCCAGCACTAGTCATTCAGGTCCCATTTCTGTTTCCTGACCCCAACCATCCTTTGACACATTTTATTAAAAAAAAGGCATTTCTTCTTTTAAACTGTAGCAAACTGCTTGCTACAAGTGTTGCTACAGTTTATACCCTCCCTGCATGGAGCACTACAGTGCTCAGGTTTTAGTTAAAATATATATATATTTTTTTTACTCTTAAAGTGTAGCAAATTGTTTGCAACCATGTAGCAAGCAGTTGCCACAGTTAGACCATACACAGTGTGGTACAGTGCTCAGGTATGATTGCAAATGCAGTACTGGCTTACATGAAAGAGCGATCGGGATTGGCAGATTGCACACCCCCCACACTTTGCACTCATGACTGTTGCCCCTCTCAACCCAGCCTAGCTACGCTACTAGTATAGGTTCATAGGTTCATACTAGGCTATCTGCCCTAGGGCATTTATAAGCCTAGCCAGAATGTGTTTGGCTTTCGCCACCCATTTTAAATTTATTTTGCTATGCCCTTTTTCGAGGTTAGTATACTGTGCCTCTGTCTAACAGTGACACAGAAGTGATACCCGGGGTAAACCTACGATCTCCCATCCACTCATCAAGATTCCTCTTGAAGAGAGTCAATGAGGGACTCTGCCTAACCTGGACTGGGATTTTATTCCAGAGTGAAGGGAGCCTCTGGGTTATGAATCTGTCCCTCCAGCATGTCCTATTTATTTCAGTGCTGAGGTTCAAGTCTCTCAAGCCAGAGCTCGATGGGATTTGGATTTTCTGAGGTGCAGCATGTCCATTAATTCCGGGTTGGACATGACTTTATACGTCAGGCACAGATCGCCTCTGAACAGGCGGTATGCCACTGAGTAGAGCTGGAGTTTCTTTAACCGAGCAGCATATGGCATCTGTTTGAGCCCTTTGATCCTCTTGGTGAGGTACTTTTGGGGTCTTTCCAGTTGCTGCAGGTGTCTGGTAAGGTACATCCCAAAAGGGCATTGTACTCAATTATGGGCCTGATGAGGGATGAGTAAAGAGGCACGATGACCTCCCTGATCTAGATGTGAATCCCTTCATGATTAGGTGGGCTATATAAAATGTTTTTCTAACCACTTTGGCCACGTGGTTGTCAAATGAGAGATTGCTATCAACTTGGGTCCCCAGGTCCCTAATTACTTCTTCTGTACTTAATGGATTACCACCTATGTGGTAATTTGTGGGCACTTTGTTTTTGCCAAAGGGGATGACTATACACTTTTGGCATTTAGCTTGAGGCCATGGCTCTGGCACCAGTTGTCTGTTTCTATGAGGCCCTTTTGGAGGATGCTTGTGTCGGCTGGAGAGTCGATTATGGTGCCCAGTTTGCAGTCATCTGCGTACTTGGTCAGCCACAGTCCTTCCGTGTTGGCCTGTACCTCCGAGAAATATATACCGAACAAGAGAGGTCCCAGGACTGAGCCTTGTGGGACACCACTTGTAACTGGTTTGGAGTCTGACATGGCTCCAGCAATTCTAACCATGTGGGTTCTGTCCTTGAGCCAGTTTGCAATCCATCTAGTGACATAGGGGTTTATATTTAAGCTGGTGAGCTTATCTATAATGCCCGAGTGGGGTATTGTATTGAAGGCTTTTGCGAGGTCCAGGTAGGCTGTGTGGACCACCTTACCCTCGTCAATGGCCTTGGTGACTGTTTCAAAGAAATCAACCAGGTTTAAGAGGCAGGATCTGCCCTTAACAAAGCCAAACTGGGTAGGATCCAGTGTTTGTAGGTCCCCAATATCTTTATTTATGAGGTCCATGATGATCCTTTCCATAGCTTTGCAGACCAAGCTAGTCAGGCTTATGGGGCGATAGTTTCCAGGATCTGTTGAGGCACCACCTTTATGGAGAGGGACCACTGTTGCTGTACGCCACTCTTTGGGCACATATCCTGTAGTAAGGCTGAGATTGAACAGTAGTTTTATGTTTGGGTTTAGCTCTTCTTGGAGTTCATGTAGGACGCAGCCCGGGACACCATCTGGTCCCATTGATGCTGTGTTTTTTGCTTTGGAGAGGGCGGCTGTTACCTGAGCATCTGAGATGTCAGGGGGGCAGCACTCTGCTGGGATAGATATTTGCCCTTTTGGTGGGGAGGGGGGAGAAGTTTGCGCTGAACCTGTCAGCTAGGATGTTGGCAATGTCTGTGGGTTTGGTGTATTTTTTGTCATTTTGGACTAATTCTGAGCATATCTGGGAATTACCACCCAGGTTCCTAACATAACTAAAGAAAGCCTTGTGATTATCCTTAGTGTCCTGTGCAATTTTTCTCTCGAAGCTGGCCTTAGACAATTTTATGTGTGCCCGTAGTTGTTTGCTAATACTGATCAGTGATGCCTTCCCTTTTGGGATTTTGCTCTATCATTTAGTAGCTTCCTCCTTCTATTGTATAGTTTGTTTATGGCTGGGGTCCACCAGACAGGACGTCTGCCTTTGGAGGATTGGGTCTTGGTTTTATTTGGAATCGATGATCCATGCATTCCTGAAGGTGTTCATAGAATGCGTTTATAAAGGATTCTGCGGTCTGGGCCAGATTTTCCACAGGCCCGGGGCTTTGAAGGATTCCACCTCAGTTTTGAGGAGTGTGAAATTTGCTTTAGAGAAGTTTTTCACTGTGGTTTTCTGGGCAGGGGTGGGGTCGGGATGTGAATATCCAGTGAGATTAGTTTATGGTCTGATCTTACCAGTGAGGGATACACTTCTGGTCTGGAGCATAGAGTCCCCATGTTGGTGATGATCAGGTCCAGTATGTTTTCCCCTCTTGTGGGAGTGGTAACAAGTTGTTCCATAGCATTTGAGTTTATAAATTCTAGGAACCTTTGGGCTAGGGTGTTGGAGCTAGAGTAATGCTCCCAGTCTATGTTTGGGTAGTTGAAGTCGCCCAATATAATGGTGTTTGGAGAGACCTTCATATTTTCCAGTGTTCTCAGGAAGGCCGAGTGGGGTTCCTGGGTTTGGGAGGGTGGTCTGTAGCAGTTTATAATCTGGAAGGCAGTTTTACCCACTGTTAGTTGCACATGGATAGTCTCTGATGCTTCGTGCTTTGCCACCAACCTGGAGGTGTGGATATCTTTGATGAATATCGATACTCCCCCTCCTTTTGTGGTTCGGTCCAAGTTTTGGGGCCGAAAAGCATGGTATGAGGTATAACCTGGTAGTGCTGGGGTGCTCTCGGGTGCCCTGAACCAGGTTTCTGTTACTGCACAGATATCGATGTTCTCCATGCTAAGGAGAGTTTCGAGTGCGTGCATCTTGAGGTTTAGACTTCTGGCATTGAGTAGCATTACTCTTAGTTTCTTATCCCTTGTGATACCTATGAAGGTGGGTTTGTCTTTTGAGCCTTGCCTAAAAAGGCACTATGGGGGTAGCAAGAGCCTTTGCCAATATCCGAAAGCCCAGGGGTGACAGGCGCAAGCCGTCCCTAGCGAAGCATCGTGGCTTGTCGAGCATATCATCCCAAGCTGACAGGCATTGGATCCCCTTTGAATGACACCAGTACTTAAGCCAATTGTTGAAATTGATCATCTTGTCTTCATATTGTGGCATCATTCTTGGTGAGGGTAAGATGCTACTCAAGGTCAGGGTCATACTGGCCTGGGCTACATGCTCAGAGAGCTCCTTTATGTCTCTTTTCATGTAGTCCAGGGAGGTACGTCTCAGGTCATTCACACCAGCATGGACAATGACTGAGTCATATTTGCCTTGGAGTGACCTGAGTGCTTGTGTTATGTGGCGGATCCTAGCGCCCGACAGGCTGCTCACCGTGACCCTCTCCTTGTTCAGCCTGGTGAGCGGGACGTCAGTGTGCCTGACGATAGAGTCACCTATTACAAGTGTATCAGGTGTGTTGTTTAGTCTTAAGGGCTGTGACTGTTTGGCACACTGGCTTTGTGAGATATGTGTTGCACGTGTTTTGTTTTGGGGTAGTGGCTGCTTGGGTGTCTGCTTTGGAGGTCTCTGCTGCTTCGGCAGATCTTTATTTAGAGCCTCCGAGTATGTTTTTGTGTGATTATGTGTTTGGTTTGCTGTCGTGGTAGGTCTATGTGAGACTGGAATTGTAGTGAGTGTGGTTTCCTTCTCCTCCTGACTGGTTATGCCAGTACTGAGTTGAGAGAGCTTAGCCTCCAGTTTGGCTATATGGTTGCATCTCTCACATGTGTTGGAATTTGTTGGGAGGAGGAGAGGGTTGTCTGTGTACATGAGGCAGTTGTAACATTGCCTCAAGATTCCCAGATTCACCAGCTGGACCGGAGAGGAGATTGACAACTGACCTTTGAACATGCTAGAATAATATTGGGAATTCCTTAATAATTGAAAACCAGGGCTAGTGGGGAGTGAGGGTGTAGTGCTTTTAATTTTTAGTGCTGACTTATATAATTGCTTTAGTGAGCAAGTGCCAGGTAACTTAAGTGCAATGTGTTACAGGTAACTTAAATGCAAAACGACAAACAGTAACTTTCTTTCAAGTGAAACAAGGAAATAAGTACAGTAAGCAATGCAGATATCACTAGTGATCCACAGAAGCGCTGAGAAGCGTATTAGGTGGAATTAGCATTCCAGGAAATAACAAGCAAACAAACAACAAGCATATAAACAAAGCTAGATTCAGCAGGCCTGGATCTAGTCTATGCTACAGCAAACAAGGTGTACCAATTTCAGTAAGATACAGTTCAAATATTCAGGCACTGTAAACCTTTAACCAGAAATTCCCAGCTCAGAAGGGCAGAGTCCAGCCTCTTCTCCCACAAGAGTGCAGACCACAAACCTTCTTAATGTAAAATAACTGGCCTGAAGCCCAAGTGCTTAAACCAGAACTAATACACTTTAAGAATAACAGACACTGGGCTCTCAATCAGCTGTTCCCAACTTAGAAGGATGAAAGCTACCTGTCCTGCCACCACAGTGCATGCCACAAACCTTCCTAATGTAAAACAACTGGTCTGAAGCCCAAGTGCTTAATCCAAAAGACTTAGAATGATAGCTACACTTTAATCAAGTTACTACCAAGCAGTAATAAATACAATTGAATACTTTAGAGAATGCCTGGATTAGTGCTCAAGTTACACAAACAAAGCTAGATCCAGCAGGTCCGAATCCAGTCTATGCCACAGCAAACAAGGCGCACCAACTTCAGTAAGAAGCAGTTCAGATATGCATGCACTATAAGCCTTCAACCAGAAATTCCCAGCTCAGAAGGGCAGAGTCCAGCCTCTCCTCCCACAAGAGTGCAGACCACGAACCCTCTTAATGTAAAATAACTGGCCTGAAAGCCCAAGTGCTTAAACCAGAATTAATACACTTTTAGAATAACAGACACTGAGCCCTCAATCAGCAGTTCCCAACCTAGAAGGATGTAAGCTACCTGTTCTGCCACTACAGTGCAGACCACAAACCCTCTCAGTGCAAAACAACTGGTCCGAAGCCCAAGTGTTTAAACCAAAAGGCTTAGAATGAGTTACACCAAGCAGTAATAAATACAACTGAGTACTTTTAAGATGATGCAAAAGTAAAAAAAAGTAGGTAGAAACACAAGTACAGTAAAAGCAGATGAAATTTTTTTTTTTTTTTTTGGTGTGCCATATGTGGGAATCGTGATCTCTGCCTGATTGGACTGTGCACATATTGTAGATTTTACCTTGTGCATTACAGACCACATGGCAGTTGATGTAGTGAGACCATTTGCAGTTCACGTACCTCCTTCTTAGTTCAACAGGCAAGGCTTTTATTTCAATGTGGGTACAGTCTATGGCCCCAGTACCTGGGAAATGAGATATATCATGGAATTACCACATGGTATTCCGTTTCTTTTCTGTTGTACATGACAACCACATCTGCTTCCCACATGCACAGCATTGAGAAACTGGCAGAGTATTCCTGAGGCAGATGCCTGAGATACCCCAACTGTGTCTGTCCCCAGCTGTGGAAAAGTCCCTGTAGATAATATATGTAAAGGCACCCATACCTTAGTATCATAGGTTATAGGTTCATAGGTCAGTACTAGGCTGTTTATCCAGATTTGTAGCCTAGCCACAATACTCCAAATTGTAGGCATGGCTAATTTTACGTAGTTCAAATCCCTATTTATGAGATCTTGAGGGGGCAAACCTGATGTGTACTTACGGTTATCTATCAATTTATCCAGGTTATACTTACAGGGTCAAGGAGCTACTTTACTTTACATCTAAAAAAGTCTATTCCATAAAAGAAGTTGATTCTTTGGGATATATATCTGTCTCACCAGCAGGTCCTAGTTATGTTATCCACTGGGACAGGTACTCCATGACTCCCATGAGGCTGACGTGTCCACAGTTTCTTGAATGGTGTCCTTATCTACACAGTACTGGTCCACAATAGTGTTGCAGAATCCATGAATAATTAAGCACTGTCAAATGACCCTGTTCCTCTGTGGGTGACTGTGCACTGTCAGCCAAAGCAGCGGCCGTAATAGCTCCTTGCAGATACAGATTTACTAATGCTACCACAACCCCTGGCATTCTTTTGTGATTCCCTTAGTCTGAACATGGAACATTCATTTGAATTCATATATGCAGCAGGCACAGCCCTGTTGTATGGCATTTATGTTTTATGTCATTTGCATACCTTGAAATAGTCATTGTAGTAAAACTGCTCATTGTTCTTACGTTATATCGCCATTAGCATATATTCTGTTCCACCATGCTGAACTGCCTAACCAGCTTGCAGTGAATATATTTTTGAGTCACATACACCTTGCACGTGGTGCTCGCCATGCAAGTTCCCTTACTGCAAAGTTTTCTGAATTGATCTCTAAATGTATAAAGCTTCCCTTGGCTAAAATGCATCTCACTTCCCCAGAGCCACTTATCTATATGAAAAATAGCATTACATGTTAAATTTGGGATTTTGTTTTGGTTGCCTTTAATAGCATTTTATGTACATGTGTGAATATCAAATACCACTGGACATTTTGTGTAGTCATGTGAGATACAGGCAAGTATTACAACACTTCTTTACAGACACTTGTTTATAAACAACAGAAAATATGTATGTGAAGCAGCAGATGTGAAACTGTCCTCTATTAATCTCGTGAGTCTGCTATTTTGAGGGTATCAATTCACACATCCTTATTTGGCAGTTTAACTGAGTGTGCAGTGTTTTTTTGTAAAGTTACAAATAGCAGACATGTTGTGTTGACTTACAGACATTTTAGGAATGAAAAGAAAAACATGTGCCTCTCAATGTCATAATGATTTATGAGTCCCAAAATGTACTTACAGTGTAAAGTCTAATAAAAGTATTCCTAAGCAGCAAGAAAAAATGTTTCTTACTTCACTGTGCAGTAATTTAAAAGAATGCTTGTAATCTCTGTGCAGAAAAGACTTTCTTTAGTAGTTTTGCTCAGTACTTTGAGGGAAAACAATAGTGACTAATGACATTTTTGTTCAGAGGTGGGATGTTTTCCTGGGTGTATTATATGCCTTGGAACTAGTGCTCAATAAAGAATATAAATTATTTTTTTTCTCAGACTAGTACAAATATTTTGGGGGGGGGGTGTACATACAAAATAGATTATGGATGCCATTTAAACTATTAACAGTATGAATGTATTTATTAGTGCAGTACAGACCATATTAAAGAAAATCTCCACCCTCCAGTGTAGTTAAAGTGGTAATTTCAGATACAATGAAGACAGTAGCTATATTCACATGTGGTGGTAACTCCCTTATTCTTATTCAAATCAATGCTTCATATTCATTTTTTTAAAAGGAAGAAGGATTTTTATTGTTCACTGTGCAACTTAAAATACAATTCTGGAGCTTCCTACTGTGTGCATTAAGCAATGGTGTCTTAGAGGGCTCATGCAGTGGTACATGCTATTACATGAATGGAGCAGACCACTGTACTTCAAGTATCAGAGTGTGCATCCATGTGAACCTGCTAATATATTAGCCTGTGCATAGTGTATGGGAGTAACTGAGAGTTCATAATGCACACATTTGTGCCTGATCAAAGCAGCTATGCTCTTGCTGTGGCATTTCTCTAATCTAATCCAGGTTATATTAATTAATTAATTAATTAATTAATTAATTAATTAATTAATATTTATTTTTGGTTGTAATATGACATATAGGGCCCACACATCCTTCATTTATTTTTCTTATTTCCTTATTTTGCTGCAGATGGTGAAGATCCCACCATTTTTTGTATTCAAATCTCACAGAATTTAATAAGAAAACTTGTCTCACCCTGCATAATGCAGAAGAAGCTTCAATCTCTCTAATACTTTAGCCTATTTTCAGCGGGAATGTGTAAGTGCATTTATAATAATGGGGGGGGATACTGGAGAAATTTGTTTTCAATAAGTGCAAGAGGATCCATAAAATCAACCTAAGCTATCATCACCTTGGACATCTGGGACCTTAGTATAATGTTCCATCTGAATGATGGCATTTCGGGAGTGTTGTTGAATAAACATTTATATGATGAGTAGGGATGATTTGGACTGCAATACTAAACAAAAAAAAAAAAAAAAAGGAAAAGTAGTTTCATTTCTAGACACAGAAGTTTTGCTGTTACTCGTGTCACTAGAAAACTGAGTACTCAAAGCTGCCTTACCTGATCTGTGGAGTGCGAGCTGGGACTTACAGATTAATTAAGCATACTTTATCTTCCTGATATCTAACCATAACTTGGAAAGGATAGCAAAAGCTAATGTGTAGTTTCTTTGTCTAGAGTACTATTTAGATACACCTTGGAATGCTTTTAAGCAGCTTAAAGTTAATAGAAATCACAATAATTTGCTAAAAAGAAGCAGCACTTGCTTCCAGCATCAGTGTAAGACTGACTCAGCAATGTCATTTTAAGTGATGGCAGAAGCAAATTTTCTGATTGTGATATGTTACAGGGAGAGAGTTTGCAATGTTAAGTAAAGACAGAAGCTGGAAAATCAAATCAGTGTGGCAGTTCCATTCAGAGCATTTTTTCATGATTAATAAACTATAAAATAATACAAAATACTCAGTGTGACAAAGAAAACTGTATTAGATAAAGTCGATATTTCACTGTGTGTTTACATAAATTAGATATTTTATGTGTAACTTTCATTAACAAATACACATTCTGAATTTAAAGTTTGCAGCATATTTCTGCCTTTTTTTAACTGGAAAACATTACAAAACCATATTGGTTCTTTTTCCCTGGAACTCTTATGCATAGTGCCAAGATAATCAGTGATGTTCCATAATAAGGTACTGTTTTTCCCAGGAAAATCAATGACGATCACGATGCGGCTAGTAGCTCTATCTTGAATGGCTGATAGGATATGCATACCTGTTTTACCATCAGGATGACTTTTACAAGCATTGATTATGAGATAATTGCTTAGTTCTTTACAGAAGAGGTGGAAGGTTGACTCAGTTAGGCTTCTGGTGTGCAGAATGATGACTAGACCCAAAGATCTGCAGACTGCCTTTAGTGTTTCAGTGAATTAATTATTCTGAACGTATGTGATTCATTTCAAATCAGTTTTAAAATTGTGGGTTGGTTTCTGGCCAAACCAAACTTATTGTATCTTGTTTGGGGGAACTAGTTCTAGTTATCATTTAGATGATACTAAAGGAGAATGT